>NC_084551.2:18240000-18502500 GCF_033978685.3 Nerophis lumbriciformis
TGAAATGATTCTCTGCATTTGACCCATCACCCTTGATCACCCCCTGGGAGGTGAGGGGAGCAGTGAGCAGCAGCGGTGGTCGCACCCGGGAATCACTTTTGGTGATTTAACCCCCAATTCCAACCCTTGATGCTGAGTGCCAAGCAGGGAGGTAATGGGTCCCATTTTTATAGTCTTTGGTATGACTCCGCCGGGGTTTGAACTCACGACCTACCGATCTCAGGGCGGACACTCTAACCACGAGGCTACTGAGCAGGTAGCGATAAACTCTCTGTAAAGCACATCAGTTGTGTGTTTTGGAACTATGTTGAATTGTATTGTCCCTAATCAAGCAACATTATAACTAAAGAAACTGCTGTTCTAAATGTGTCCACTGGATGTCACAATAGCAATTATGTTAGGCAAGCAAACAGTTTATACCAGGGCGAAACATGAAACTTAAATCCTGTCGTTTTATATCTTCTGCTTCGAACACATCGTCGTTTGGCACCCTCGTTGCCCCCAAAATGTTTCTGTCAAACACAAGAAAAGTTAACTTAACCCTTTTGAAGAGTTTTTACCTCCGTTTCTTACGGTTTGTTGAGTTAGCTCTGGATTAACACGTGGACATGACAAAGGATGTACAAACCCCATTTCCATATGAGTTGGGAAATTGTGTTAGATGTAAATATAAATGGAATACAATGATTTGCAAACCATTTTCAACCCATATTCAGTTGAATATGCTACAAAGACAACATATTTGATGTTCAAACTGATAAACATTATTTTGATGCCAGCAACACGTGACAAAAAAGTTGGGAAAGGTGGCAATAAATACTGATAAAGTTGAGGAATGCTCATCAAACACTTATTTGGAACATCCCACAGGTGAACAGGCAAATTGGGAACAGGTGGGTGCCATGATTGAGTATAAAAGTAGATTCCATGAAATGCTCAGTCATTCACAAACAAGGATGGGGCGAGGGTCACCACTTTGTCAACAAATGCGTGAGCAAATTGTTGAACAGTTTAAGAAAAATCTTTCTCAACCAGCTATTGCAAGGAATTTAGGGATTTCACCATCTACGGTCCGTAATATCATCAAAGGGTTTAGAGAATCTGGAGAAATCACTGCACGTAAGCAGCTAAGCCCGTGACCTTCGATCCCTCAGGCTGTACTGCATCAACAAGCGACATCAGTGTGTAAAGGATATCACCACATGGGCTCAGGGACACTTCAGAAACCCACTGTCAGTAACTACAGTTGGTCGCTACATCTGTAAGTGCAAGTTAAAACTCTCCTATGCAAGGCGAAAACCATTTATCAACAACACCCAGAAACGCCGTCGGCCTGAGCTCATCTAAGATGGACTGATACAAAGTGGAAAAGTGTTCTGTGGTCTGACGAGTCCACATTTCAAATTGTTTTTGGAAACTGTGGATGTCGTCTCCTCCAGACCAAAGAGGAAAAGAACCATCCGGATTGTTTAGGCGCAAAGTTGAAAAGCCAGCATCTGTGATGGTATGGGGGTGTATTAGTGCCCAAGACATGGGTAACTTACACATCTGCGAAGGCACCATTAATGCTGAAAGGTACATACAGGTTTTGGAGCAACATATGTTGCCATCCAAGCAACGTTACCATGGACGCCCCTGCTTATTTCAGCAAGACAATGCCAAGCCACGTGTTACATCAACGTGGCTTCATGGTAAAAGAGTGCGGGTACTCGACTGGCCTGCCTGTAGTCCAGACCTGTCTCCCATTGAAAATGTGTGGCGCATTATGAAGCCTAAAATACCACAACGGAGACCCCCAGACTGTTGTACAACTTAAGCTGTACATCAAGCAAGAATGGGAAATCATTCCACCTGAGAAGCTTAAAAAATGTGTCTTCTCAGTTCCCAAACGTTTACTGAGTGTTGTTAAAAGGAAAGGCCATGTAACACAGTGGTGAACATGCCCTTTCCCATCTACTTTGGCACGTGTTGCAGCCATGAAATTCTAAGTTAATTATTATTTGCAAAAAAAAAAAAAAAAGTTTATGACTTTGAACATCAAATATCTTGTCTTTGTAGTGCATTCAATTGAACATGGGTTGAAAAGGATTTGCAAATCATTGTATTCCGTTTATATTTACATCTAACACAATTTCCCAACTCATATGGAAACGGGGTTTGTATTTGGTACCGAGAAGAGTTTACATGTGTTTTGTTCAATCCCAGAAAGACTGTGACTTAAAGTTTAATCCTAGCTTTGTAGATACACTGAGACTAAGTCTAAACTCATTGCGTTTTTTCAACAATTTCCTCAGAATTTCCAGCAATTTTGAAGTGTTTTGTCTAGAGGATTAGTTGTGATTTGTACATTTTCAGAATGTGCTTGTTTTATTTTTGGCCAAAGTAAAACAAAGAAAACAACCTGTAGTTGTCTTTATTTTTAAGTTATCATGCCATGATTTTACCATTCCGGCCCTCTTGGGAATATATTGTCCTCCATGCAGCCCCTGAGCTAAAATTTATTTTACACCCCTGGCTTAAGCAGTACAATCTTCGTCCTGCTGCGTAGCTCGGACTTACTTCCTGTTCATGTCTACGGTGCTAAGCCTTTGACCTGTCGCATACAGTAGGAAGGGAATTCTTATGGCCCCATTCATCACGGTTTACCTGACATATGACATGACAAATTGGGGGGTTGCACTTTCGCTGCCAGATGGCAATAAAGCGTTGAATAGCTTAAAATATATTTAAGATATTAAGATATTTCCAACGTTGACCACAACATCAGTTGCTGTGCAAAATTATTACCCACAACCCCCAATCCAGCCCTTCCTCTAACAGGAGATTCCCCCAGGAATGGGGCCATATGACTCCCTTCCCTACTGTACACACTATTTGGTTGTTGAGGTCCACAACCACCAGGGGGGTCACATGATTATTACCTGAGCTTTTGTAAAAATGTGAAGATTTCATGTAAGTCAGTCAGTTATAAAAATACATTGTCATAAAAGACAGGATACAATAAATTTTGCAGTGACAGTTCAATAGTAAGGTTGTTTGAATCATGTTGGGAATGTGTAACAGAACCTGCACCCTCTGGCAAAAATGCAAAATGGTTTATTCCTCCTGGTAGTGGCAAATAAGCATTGGAAAGTTGACTGTTCATGCACTCAACCCAGACGTCATAATGTCATCAAAGCTTATGCATTGACCTGATCACTGACTGTGCAATAACCCATGCCACCTTTCAGGTAGCCATCCTAAGGTCAAGGAGCATGTGCGCTCAAAAGAACCTTTGTGATTAATTTGGGATCATACATGATCAGTGCAATGATTTTTTTCATACTAATCACATGAGTTAACTCGTTATTTTTGACAGCCCTAACTAAAACAATACAGTAATTTGACAATGAGCTGTGAGGATGAGCTTTTACTTCCATCCAGTGTCTACGTTCAAGTCCTTGTGTTATAAAAGAAGTAAAACATCAATACGGTTTTTGTCTTCCAATTTTTGTTGAAATCCTGTGCTTTTTGCGGTCAATGTTAGAAGAAACACTTAAAACTAGGGGTGTCCTGATCCAATATTGATATCGAATATCGGTCCCATATCACCAAAAAAACAAATATAAGATTTATATATCCTGTAATATTGTACATGGTAATTGGGATTTGTTATTATTGTATATATTATATACAAATATAATATAATAATATATCAGTATATATTATATACTGTATATATAATATGTAAATATTACATTTATGCTATATTTTATATTGCTACTACGGTACATTGTTAGTCTACTTTATACCTTCTTAATCCTGTCCATCCTTACACTTTCCATCCTTTGTAACTGAGCTACTGTGTGGAACAATTTCCCTTGTGGATCAATAAAGTTTGTCAAAGTCTAATGTCTAAGTCTAAGTTAATCGGCTTGCATGTAAAATCTCAGAAACAAGCAGTCCTGTGCAAAGCTAAACAGCCAGTTAACATATAAATGGCCTCATATAAGACCAGAAAATAGATTGTTCTTGTATTTTAGTGAAGTCATTTAGAAAAGGTTAACATTTTATGTTATAGGCTACTCGAAGCTAGCAGCTGCACAACAGCTAACCACAATAGCACACAAGCAATACATACGTAATTAGTGTCTTTAATCAAAAAATATTGCAGTTTAACACACGTGTCAATATAAACGAGTATCAATGCATTATAGTTGCATATTTTTTACAGATACAAAGTATTCAAGACACACAAGTTGTTAGAAGGTATCCAGTAACAAACGTGTCCGCATTATTCAACTTACTGTGTCATGCTCTTAATTAAATGAATTATTGTTACCACAAGTTCAGAAGCATGGATCCGTCAGAAGGTTAGTATTTTTAATAACTACGACCGTTCCTTGAGTAATTTCACATGATCAAGCCTTTTCAAATATTCCGCAGCACAAAACAATGAAAGTATTTACTATGACGTGTGCTAGTATCATATTGTATACGAAAAGCTCAATTATTGGTATTATATCAGAAGCGAAATAGGGACACCTACTTGAAACATTGATGGCAGATTCAGAAAAAATATGAGTTGATTCAATGTTATTGAAAACCATAGGAGTCAAAACATATAAGGCAAACATTGAATCTGTCATTCGTTATGGCATCTCCACATAGTTTGGAAATCTGTCTGTCAAACTCAAAACCCAACTTTAAAACCTTATCAAGAGGGCTGGTAAAATAATTGGCATGCAGCCCTCTTGTTCCCTTCAATAAATATTCGACAAGACTGTGAGGAAGCAGGGTCTTAAAATCACCCGTGACCCACACCGCATACTTCATAGTGAAATTGTGTTGATGCCAAAGGGTAAACAGAACAGCAACATACAAACTCAACAGGTATAGATTTTCCTTTGTCCCACTGGCAATCAAAGCACTTAACAACAGAAAACTACTGTAATAACCGGATGCAATAATAAGGAGTGCAATATTGGGATAGTGCAATACGGGAGGTGTGCAATACGGGGGGGGTGTAATGTGCACTGTCCACTGTCGTCACTGTATTGTCGGATGAACGGTATGTATGTATGTAAAACGTTGTGTCTTGATGTCCAAGACTAATTTCTCCTCGGAGACAATAAAGCTAATTATTATTATTATTATTGTTAACATTGCAACTTTCAGAAATTCAGGCATTTTTAGGCCGCAACAATCTAAAAAAAAAAAAAAGAAATACTCAAAATCCTGAAAGGACTGTTCAGATCACAATTGTAGTGTTAACTTTAAGTTAACTGCTTTGTCTTGCCCCTCCTTTTTTTTGTATTTCCACATCTAATTACACTTTCATTCATCAATGTTGATTAATAGGTCCTGTGGCATGCCTGCCTCATTTTACTCTCAATTAAGCTGGTTGATGCATGTTCTCATCAAGCAAGATGCATTGGCCTGGTTTACTTGAGGCGCTATTAGTGGACACTGTAATTAGTATCCCAGCACATAGAACTTCCCCCACCTCCTGAGCCCCTCTCCCCAAGCTGCCATCCCTGGCTTCTTTTAATGCCTTCCAAATAATGAAGATAACAGAATAGATGAGGGACGAGCGGTCCAGCCCACGTTAATCATCTTCCCAGCCCCCCCCTTTGTATTTTCATTTTTAAGCGGAGAATTATGCCTTGTAGAATCACCAAACTCTCAATGTCTTGGCAGACTTCTTTTCTGCGCCAACCACTCAAACTCCTCCCTGCATTTTCCTTATCAGCGGGGAGATAAATGTCTTTATCACATTTCACACTCAAAGGGGCAACAGCCAGCCAGATATACTTGCGCGTTGCTAAATGCGGAGCTTTATCGAAAATATCAGTCTAAGTTGTGCACATTAGCCCTGGTGCTCCTTGAGAAGCCACTTTGAAAGAGGACTGATTACACGCTTGTTGCTGTTGTAATACCGGCTTCAGCCCTCCTTTTTCTCGCTCGGCCGGCTTTCCCTGAGCGCTCTTCTGCCTCTGATTCCCCACACTTCAAGAGATCTCTCTGAGCAGGGCTCTGGGGGCCTCAGCAAAGAGCCCAACTGGCCAGACAGAGATTAAAAGATGGGTGAGAGATGGAACGAGATGGAGAGATCGGCAACCGGGGTAATAAAGCCAAGAAGGGCTGTATTCTGCTGCTGCCGCCTGGCTGCTCTTTGTGCTTCAGACGCTACAGCTGAGGCCGTGACTCGTCCCCACATCTGCGCAGACAGCTCCCATGGGCCCCTGCGCCGAGCTTGTAAGTGCTAATTGGGACTGTTAGGGTCAGCAATTAGCCGGCTGCTATTGAAGGCTCGTGACAGGCTGGCTTTCACAAGCCCGTCATTGTTTTAAGACAGAAAGGGAAAGAGCAGAACATAACATGGACAAGGCAGGATGCTCAGACAAGCGGCAGACAAGCAGCGGGGGGGGGGGGCTCACCAACAGGATATATCCCACAATGCATTGTTCTAAGAGGGTACAGTATGAGGCAACACATCTTTTGGGTTAGAACTGAATCAACTGATGCAACGCTAACCTAAAATAAATGTTTCTTGTCCCTTTGCAAAATAAAGTTTGGAACTGAAACATTCTTGTTGTGAGACAAGTGCTGCTCTACTTGCTGATTTTTGTTTGTGTCTGACTGCTGCCACTGTACTGTAACCAAGTGTGTGCACCTATTTCGTAACCAGTGATCCATATCTTATGAGGAGTTCCGTAAATTGCACTTTAACTGGCTATGAGAAATTCAAGAGTTGACATTTATTTGAATTTGAATAATCTCAAGTGTATTGAAGTACCTCAATTTAGGAACTTCCACGACCAAGCTCATAACTCAAAACCCTTGTATCGCAAATCAGAAATTACTTACTTACTTACTTAGGCCTTAGTATTCCCTGAGGAACATAGGCCGTCGACGAAAGCCTTCCATCCATTCCGGTCTTGTGCCCTTCAGTCGAGTTGTTGCCATGATTGGTTGTTCTTGGTCTCCCTCTGTTTCTTTTTCCCTGTGGGTTCCATGTTAGTGCCTGTTTGGTGATATATTTATTGGGTTTTCTGAGTGTGTGGCCTATCCAGCTCCACTTCCTTCTCCTGATTTGCAGTTCCACTGGTTCGTGTTTGGTGAGTTCCCACAGGTTGGCATTGGTGATGGTGTCTGGCCAGTAGACTCCTAGTACCTGACGGAGGCAACGGTTTATGAATGTCTGTAGTTTAGTGAGTATGCTATTGGTGGTTTTCCATGTTTCTGATCCGTACAGCAGGATGGATTTGATATTTGAGTTAAACATTTTCAGTTTGGTTTGAGAGAAATCAGAAATTATTGAAAACAATTTAATCCATGCTTGGATGGACCTCCTAAAAACACCACCATTTCAACATGGAACATGCCTTTGCAAAAGAAAAACTAACTTTTGAATAAGAAATATTTATATAAAATAAACAATTGTATGATTTATGAAGTAAATATCGTCATAATATTCTTCAACACCTACGGGCTGCTTCTGTGTCGTGTAAAAATAGGAACTAGGAAATTGTTGTTTATGTCACATGGACGTTTTTGAGTGAAAAAACAGAGAGGTTAGAGCTGTTTGTGTACCAAAGGTGATGCTTGACTGTCCAATCTGTTGAGTCAGGACACAAAACAAACTGAAAAACGTCTTAACACAGCATCGGCAGCTTCTACATATTTTCATGGATAAATGGCCACCATTTGGCCGTATGTGGCTGCATGCCGCGGAAGGCTGTCTGCGGCTCTTTGTGAAGCAGACTGTTGCTGCCAAGCGGCGGGACATGTTTTCAATTGTTTGTTTCTCTGATTAGGTCTTCTACACTAACTTTGAAAGTTCTGGTCATTAGAAGGCAGGATTGTGTTGATCTCTGGCTGTGGGCTGTGGACTGATACTACTTCAACCAGCGGCAAAACTGCTTGTAATTTAAATTATGTTTGCAACTTAAAACATACCAAAAATCTATATTTGTACTTTGAGGTGCCACTGTAAATGTCATCATTAATTTTACCATTTCTTCATACATTTTGAACAATTACTACCCACAGAAACATTCCAACATATTGTATTAAGTATTCTATAATATTTTGTGACCTAGTCAGGTCGCTCAAGGTTTACATGGTAATATGTAAACTGGTACTACCTGTTCCATGGTCCAGCCGTTGGCGACTAAACCGGCACCCCCATCAAGTGTGCTTGATGAGGAGGGTAGCTAGACACCCAGCAGAACAAAAACAATATCTGTCAAAGGGCGGATGAGCACAAGAGTGCCAACGGCCATCTAGCAAGTTCAAGTACACCAAACTTCAAGCATGACTACCCCCAAGACCCAAGAAACTCACCCACCAGGAGTAAACTATGATGAAAAGTTTGGGAGAAGGAATTGCATAGGGGAGACGATCCTAATAGAAAAAAAGACCTCAAGGGCTGAACAGGCAACTGTGAGGGCGGATGAAGGCTGCAGCAGACCATAGAAGTGCTGTTTGTCTTGGTTCTCCATGCCACAGAGTCCACTTCTTAATCTGCCAAGTGCTGTGTGTTTGACGAAACGCAACTTCAGATAAGTAAAAAAAAAATAACGCGCAGGTGTCCATCGTCTAATTTGTGCCATCTAAATCATCCTACCATACTACAAGTCTGCCGGTGATCAAGGATTGCCAAACGGGGGCAGGCTCGTGAGGCTGGGAGCCCCTAGTCAGTATTGGCACGTACAGCGGTAACATTTGCTATAATGTCGTTCTTGCTTCTGGATTTGAAGTGAAGAAGCGAGTTGGTCAGTGGTGTTCTGACTGAGCAGCCCTATTTAGTATCCACTCTGCTCACTCAATTTCGGTATCGACCCCTAAGATCGATGTGATGGACCCGAGTGGTGGAATATTCAAATCTAATAAAATTTTGCTAAAAACCAATATAAATATTAAGAACCCAATGTAGTGAGAGCAGCCGTCCAGAATAAGGGAAGATGATTATGCTTGTTCGCACTTCATTATAATCCAAATTACAGCTACGACAGGAGAAGTGAGTCAATGTCCTGGCTCCGCCCACTTCCACGGCATCCTCCTGCACACAGAATTAAAACGGAGGCAGGCCACGGGGATAAAATCTTCTAAAACCACGGAGACGCTATCCATGCTGACGTCACACTTACATGCAAGGCCTCTGCTGTAGTTCCGCGTCGAAGTATTGGGTACGCCCACTCTCCTCACCAGTCTCTTGTGGGACCTACGTGGCCGTACTCGCCCCGTCTCGCCCCGCCTCTTGGTCGCTCTCGGGAGTCACCGCAGGTCTCTAGGTCCCGATCGCCCCTGTCCACAGAACCACACAGCCAGCGCACAACGCACGAGCCCGCAAGCCCACAGCCCAAAGCAGTTGGATGCCCCCACAGATCCACAATACACGACACTTACTTCGGAGGCAGAGTTTTCTCTGCCCCTGCGTGTTGTGGACTTCTTGGGGTTCGCTCCGGTAGCCTGCGGGGTCTGCTGTGTAGTCCGGGGGTTCCTTCCCAGCCTGCGTGCGTCGACCCGGTCGCTCTTGGCAAAGCCTGTCGATACGCTCCAGTCGCTCTTCCTTCCGTTCACTTCCTCCTCCTGTCGCTTCCCCCCTCCTGTCGCTTCCCTCGATCCTTGCCTGTTCTCTCCTTTTAAATGTGCAGTCCTAATGCTCCACAGGTGCGTCTAGATTCAGATGCCGTTCGATTGGGCACCTTGGTTGCTAGGGGCAACAAGCTAAAAGGAGCAACGTCTTAAAATACCAGCAAAGTCCACAAGGAGTAAAAACATGCAATTAAAAATACAATCAAATTCCACAACAATAAAAACACTCTAAAAACATGCATGGCAATGAAACATAAAAAATAAAATCTCCTACTAAAAAAACTAAGTAAACAAAAAAGCAGCCCAACAAAAATACATGACTGACAGTGTCGCTGACCCAACAAAGAAGCCTGAGCGAAGCACCGTCAGTACAGGAGACAACTACGGCAACAGCCAAAAGGCACACATTTATCTCTGAATATATAGAGAAGCTGCTGATGGTGTGCCCCGCCTGTTTCAGTTTGTTCTGTCTTCTGACTTGACAAACTGGACGATCAAGCATTACCCCAGCTCACTGGGTCTTAATATTTATCAAGGTAAACAGACATACTGTATGTACAGATTGCAGTCAACTCTAACCTCTCTGGTTCGTGTGCAACATAAACAAAACTAACGTTTCCTATTAGACCGCTCCCCAAGGTAAATGCTGTACATTACTACGTTACTTCATGAGACTACTGTATTTGTTTGTCTTACGTTCTATTGTATACTCAGGGCATTCAATCGATCGCAACTGGACTGTTTAGTTTGTCTTAGAAGACGTTTCGCCTCTCATTCAAGTTGGGTTCATCAGTTCATGCTCACCGACTTAGTTTGGTCCAATCTAGTCTAGAAGCCAATGCAAAAAACCCAACTATTTACCCTTCAACAACAAATACAAATACACATTTTAATGAAAGTCTTTAGCATTGACAGAAGGGTTGCTCTTTTGCATTTCAAAAGTTGTTTTTATCACACTGAGCAGGGATAAACAGGTGGGGTTTTGGCACACGCTTATAGACTATATCTGACCAATCTAAAGTCTATGAGCATGAACTGATGAAGCCTACTTGTATGTGAGGCGTAACAATACTCTAAGACTAACTAAACAGTCCAGTTGCGATCAATTGAATGCCCTGAACATATATTGTTTTGGGAGGACCAGGCACCGATTAAATGTAATTCAATTAATTTCAGTGAAAATGGATGGATGGATGGGCGACGCTGATAGAAGATACAAGTGTTTTGAATTACGAACTCGCCAGTTGAATTACCACTGTACTTATTTACTTACTTTTGTTTTTGTTTTTTTGGTCACTATTGTTTATGCGGCATTGGTGCCGTTATGGTGCAGAGCTTAGATATGCATCACTACTTGCTCAGTGGCCTAGTGGTTAGAGTGTCCGCCCCGAGTCATACCAAAGACTATAAAAATGGGACCCGGCCATTACCTCCCTGCTTGGCACTCAGCATCAATTGTTGGAATTGGATGTTAAATCACCAAAATGGTTCCTGAGCGTGACCACCGCTGCTGCTCACTGCTCCCCTCACCTCCCAGGGGGTGGAACAAGGGGATGGGTCAAATGCAGAGAGTAATTTCACCACACTGTGTGTGGTGTGACTGTCAATGGTACTTCTTTTTTTGTTTTGTATGTGTAGCATAAGCGTGCCAAAATAGTAAGTTTGTAATAAAACCCAGTGTAGGATCGTTTTTTGATTATTATTCCCATAACTTGGTTGCAGGAGCGAAAACAACATATTTGTTACATGCCAGACTCTAATCACCTGCGATCGCCACACAGGCTTATTGCCTTCAGATGTTAGCAGCAGGCAGCAAACTACTTGACAATCACTGCAGCCATGCAGACGCTGAGGAGTGTCTCCGATGACTAGGGGGCCATTAACAGATTCGGCCCCTTGCAACCACAGCTGTCTGCGCTCTTTTAATGTGTGTTCATGTTTATGTGTTCGAAGATGTGTTTAGCTCAGTGCAAAAGAGAGGCTGTCCAAGCTGCCATACTACAGTTTGGACAAGAAAGTACTGTGCAAGGTTGCACTATCAGGAATACGATGGTGACAACCCTCAAATCTGACACAGTTTTTTTTATTTAATGTTATCATATCTCACATTTGATTTGTAAGAGGAAGAACGTACTTATTTTGCAAAATTAAAAAATGTAAAAGATGGTTTGACAAAAACAGACTATCTTTGAATCTCAGTAAAACTAAAATAATGCTATTTGGTAACAGTATAAAAGAGCATCATACACGAATACAAATAGACGGAGTAGACATCGAAAGGGTAAAAGTAACCAGATTTTTGGGAGTATTAATAGATGATCAAATGAACTGGAAATCTCATATAAAAAACATACAACATAAGGTGGCAAAAAAAATGTCAATAATGAATAAAGCAAAATACGTCCTGGGCCAAAAATCACTTCATATTCTCTACTGCTCGCTAGTGTTACCATATCTGAGTTATTGTGCAGAAATATGGGGAAATAACTACAAATGTGCGCTACATTCGCTAACCGTGTTACAAAAAAGATAAGTTAGAATAATACATAATGTTGGATAAAGAGATCATACAAACCCTTTATTTACTGAGTCAAAAATATTAAAGTTCGGTGATTTGGTAAAATTGCAAACAGCTAAAATGATGGACAAAGCAAACTATAACCTTCTACCAAAGAATGTACAACAATTCCTCTCAACTAAAGAGGAGAAATATAACCTTAGAGGAAAAAATAATTTAAAACATGTATATGCACGTACACCACTTAGAACTTTTAGCATATCAGTATGTGGAATTAAAATATGGAATGGATTAAGTAAAGAAGTTAAAAATTGTACTCATATGATCCAGTTTAAGAGGTTGTTCAAAATAATAGTGCTTACAAAGTACAAAGAAGAAGAATTATGAGAAATACTTCCAACCTTATTGGAAATAAGATATTCTTCATCTCAGTATGTTGATAATGACTGAATTAATTCATTAAATGTTACAAAACTGTTGTGTGTACTAATTCATAGATGTTATTTTATTATACGAAAAGGTCAGTAAATGATTCTATATATTTGTAAACGCTCTGAAGTGGGAAAGTGGTAGGATTAAATAAGCGTTGCTTCTTCCTACTCCTTTTCGGGCATGATGTAAAATGAAATGATATGAAATTGTGTGATGTATTATGCTGTAAGTGTGTTCATGTTCGAAATAAACTAAAGAAAGAAAGAAAGAATGTTATCGTAATAAATAATCATCCAACTGGCACTATTTAGTCAAAGCTATAAGCCAACTCTGCAGCAGTGCTATGCAGTGATTTTTTAAGCTTGAAGGGTTTAATTCTGCTTCCCATCATGTCTTAAGAGTGTATCTCAGCTGTTCTAAAGCACTTATAGATCACATCACTCACGGCTAACATCGGAGTGAACCTTTTTAATTCACTCGTTCAGTCAAATGAGAAGCAATATGGAGTGGTTGATGCATAAAAGGTAGTAAAGCTATCATATATCTCTCAAGAGGCTCTTAACTTCTGTCTGCTGTGTATGTTTTATGTTATATCAGGTTTTGTGTTAAAGAGCAAGAGGGAGATTATAAAGGTAAGTTGTCATAACAACAGTTGATGTTTTAGTCATGCCGTTCATTTGGTTTTATCAGTTGCCTATATATGCTTGTGTGTGTGTGTGTGCACGTGTGTGTGTGTCATGAGAGAGTAATGGCAGGATGACAGGCTGGCACAAGGGGCAGGCAAGAAGGCGACTGAACATGTTTGGATGTGGAGAGAGGTGTCAGTCCTGCAGCCAGTCATGCAGAAACACACAGGAACATCAAGGAACAGAGCATTCCAAGAGGAGGACACAGACTGATTTTAGATGTTGCCCACACCTTTGGAAAGTAAATGTAGCTGTTGCTGAGAGAGTTTGCATGCTTTAAATATGTTTCATAAATAAATAAATATTAATAAATAAGTCCCATCTCCAAAAACATACACCTGGGGATAGGTTGATTGGCAACACTAAATTGGCCCTAGTGTGTGAATGTGAGTGTGAATGTTGTCTGTCTATCTGTGTTGGCCCTGCGATGAGGTGACGACTTGTCCAGGGTGTACCCCGCCTTCCACCCGAATGCAGCTGATTTTAGATCGGGGGCCACATGGAGAAAAATCAATCAATCAATGTTTATTTATATAGCCCTAAATCACAAGTGTCTCAAAGGGCTGCACAAGCCACAACGACATCCTCGGTACAAAGCCCACATAAGGGCAAGGAAAAACTCACCCCAGTGGGACGTCGATGTGAATGACTATGAGAAACCTTGGAGAGGACCGCATATGTGGGTAACCCCCCCCGTCTAGGGGAGACCGAATGCAATGGATGTCGAGTGGGTCTGACATAATGTTGTGAGAGTCCAGTCCATAGTGGGGCCAGCAGGACACCATCCCGAGCGGAGACGGGTCAGCAGCGCAGAGATGTTCCCAGCCGATGCACAGGCGAGCGGTCCACCCCGGGTCCCGACTCTGGACAGCCAGCACTTCATCCATGGCCACCGGACCTGTGCCCCCCCCCCCTCCACAAGGAAGATGGGAGCAGAGGAGAAAAGAAAAGAAACGGCAGATCAACTGGTCTAAAAGGGGGGTCTATTTAAAGGCTAGAGTATACAAATGAGTTTTAAGATGGGACTTAAATGCTTCTACTGAGGTAGCATCTCTAATTGTTACCGGGAGGGCATTCCATAGTACTGGAGCCCGAATAGAAAACGCTCTATAGCCCGCAGACTTTTTTTGGGCTCTGGGAATCACTAATAAGCCGGAGTTCTTTAAACGCAGATTTCTTGCCGGGACATATTGTACAATACAATCGACAAGATAGGACGGAGCTAGTCCGTGTAGTATTTTATACGTAAGTAGTAAAACCTTAAAGTCACATCTTAAGTGCACAGGAAGCCAGTGCAGGTGAGCCAGTATAGGCGTAATATGATCAAACTTTCTTGTTCTTGTCAAAAGTCTAGCAGCCGCATTTTGTACCAATTGTAATCTTTTAATGCTAGACATAGGGAGACCCGAAAATAATACGTTACAGTAGTCGAGACGAGACGTAACGAACGCATGAATAATGATCTCAGCGTCGCTAGTGGATAAAATAGAACGAATTTTAGCGATATTACGGAGATGAAAGAAGGCCGTTTTAGTAACACTCTTAATGTGTGATTCAAACGAGAGAGTTGGGTCGAAGATAATACCCAGATTCTTTACTGATTCGCCTTGTGTAATTGTTTGGTTGTCAAATGTTAAGGTGGTATTATTAAATAAATGTCGGTGTTTAGCAGGACCGATAATCAGCATTTCTGTTTTCTTGGCGTTGAGTTGCAAGAAGTTAGCGGACATCCATTGTTTAATTTCATCAAGACACGCCTCCAGCTGACTACAATCTACTCCCAATTGGGCCGCACTGGTAAAATCACGGCACAATGTTTTCTGGATGTGCTGTAAATCAGGGTTTTACTGTAGCAAAAAAAAAAAGACATAACATCAAATTTCATAAGTGATGAAAAAAAATGTTTTTCTTTTTTTACAGCACCAGAGGTTTTTTTTATAGAGAGATGCACCAATTGTAGTCTCTTTTAGTCATGGCTAACGAGCGATTTTGCGTTGGCTTCATCGTTTACGTGGAGCAAGGGGGGAAATTAATCAAAGCTGTGAAGAGTGATTTTTTTTTTTTTTTTCCCCCCACACGGCTCCCCCTGAGAATAAACATCAATAAACATTACTTAATACCCTACAACACAACCCCGCGGGGTCCCATTTAATTTCACTGGTGGAGAATGCCTAAAGTGCTACTGTTTTACACCAAATTACATACTCTGAAAGTTTGAAGAGGCAGCTAGTTTTCACACCCTTGAGAAAGAAATTAAATTAGCTGGAATAAAACTATGAAGGGGAAAAATAGCATGCAATAAACGCCGCCATTTGTCCTTAAAAGTTCAGTTCGACGCCTATATCATTATTGAAGACAAACAACATATTCTGAGTAGCGCACTTATCCATCAAATTCTGACACACACAACATCTTTTTTCCCCTTTTAATCAGCAGCTGTGTGCGGGCATCACTCTGTGCTGACGCGCACACGAGCTTTGCGGTGACAGCCATCACAACACTTCACATACTTTTCATAACATACTTTAGAAGAAATCGCATGAGCTGCGAATTAATTACAGTGTAATTACTCAATGCCTGCTTGTGTAAGGTGTTAAATAAACTGTATGCTTTATTTAAGCTGGTTTTAGAAATAAAGGTGTTCAGCTGTTAGTTCTAAAGACAATACATCATTCATTATCACTGCATCAGCACACTACTTTATGTCATACTGTGTACTATTTCAATTTGGAAATGCATATTCACGCGGGTGTTGCTGATGCATTTAACACCGTTTGACCCCACGTCAAACATGTTATGAGCTCGTCGTGTTTTCGTTGCGTTTCTCTGAGCTGTTTTGAATTTGACGCGCCGACTCATCAAATGTGATCGTCAAACAGGGATCCTGGTTGAAAAGTGTCAATCACAGCTGTCACAAACTATCGCTCCAACTGTCATGTGCTGTGAGTTTTATTGTGAAGGAATCATTTCTCATCCAAAAATAAAATACAAAGACTGCGGGTTGTTTGTTTACAGATGCAAAAGTTTATGTGCTCATTTAATCTTTAACAGACGGATATGGATGCATAGGGGACGGCGTGGCGAAGTTGGTAGAGTGGCCGTGCTAGCAATCGGAAGGTTGCTGGTTGCTGGTTACTGGGGTTCAATCCCCACCTTCTACCATCCTAGTCACGTCCGTTGTGTCCTTGGGCAAGACACTTCACCCTTGCTCCTGATGGCTGCTGGTTAGCGCCTTGCATGGCAGCTCCCGCCATCAGTGTGTGAATGTGTGTGTGAATGGGTGAATGTGGAAATACTGTCAAAGCGCTTTGAGGACCTTGAAGGTAGAAAAGCGCTATACAAGTATAACCCATTTATCATTTATTTATCATAGTATGAAGGGGATTTACTGTATATGGCACCATTCATCGCTGTTTACCTGACACATGAAATGTGATCAATTGGGGGGGTGCTCTATCCGCTTGAGCCACCAGACAACAGTAAAATGTTCAGTTCAGTTTCAGTTTATTTGGAACATGCATACGATACAATGCAATTCATTACATATTTCCAGTTGTTTCATTACAGCACGTCCGAAAAGGTGTAGGAAGAAACAGAGCTTATTTAATCCTACCCCTTTTCACACCATTGCAATTTGATCCTATTTCCTTGTTCTCTGTAACAGAACGGTGAACAAATAAATAATAAACAAATAATATACCATAGTAAGTAAACAAATATTAAATACTCTTTGTCTCAATAAAAAAACAGGGTTCAAGATATTCATCTTAATTCTTGTTCTGTGTACTTTGTGCACACTTGTAGTTTGAACAGTCTCTTAAACTGAATCATATTGGTGCTTTGTTTGATTTATTTGCTTAAGCAATTCCATAATTTAATTCCACATACTGATATACTAAAGGTTTTAAGTGTTGTACGAGCATACAAATGTTTTGAATTATATTTTCCTCTAAGGTTATATTTCTTCTCTTTTGTCGAGAATATTTGTTGTACATTCTTGGGTAGCAGGTTATAGTTTGCTTTATACATAATTGTAGCTGTTTGCAAACGCATCAAATCATTGAATTTCAATAATTGTGATTTAATAAATAAAGGGTTTGTATGTTCTCTATATCCAACATTATGTATTATTCTAACTGATCTTTTTTATTACACAGTTAGTGAATGAACCGCAAATTCGGAGTTGTTTCCCCATATTTCGACACAATAACTCAGATATGGTAACACTAGTGAGCAGTAGAGAATATGAAGTAATTTTTGGTCTAGAACATGTTTTGTTTTATTCATTATTGACGTGTTTCTTGCTACTTTATGTTGTATATTTTTTCAATGAGATTTCCAATTAATTTCATCATCTATTATTACACCCAAAAATGTGTTGTCTTTTACCCTTTCAATATCTTCTCCGTCTATTTATATTTGTGTTTGACTTTCCCTTCTACTGTTACTGAATAGCATTATTTTAGTTTTACTGAGATATAAGGATAGTCTGTTTTTCGTCAAAACATCTTTTTAATTTGTTCATTTCTTCTGTTGTTGTTTGTATTAGCTTCTGTGTGTTCTCTCCTGAACAAAACACAGTTGTATCCTCTGCAAATAATACTAATTTTAAATCTTTTGTAACTTTACAAATGTCATTTATATAGAGATTGAACATTTTTGGTCCTAGTATTGATCTCTGAGGTACGCCACAAGATATTTTCAGCTCTGTAGAAGTGTGTTCACCTATCTTCACGTATTGCTTCTTGTTGGTTAAGTAGCTTCTAATCCAGTTCAAGACCAACTCTCTGATTCCATACCATTCTAATTTGTTTTATTAAGATGCTGTGATTAATTGTGTCAAATGCTTTTGTTAAATCCATAAACACTTCAACAGCACATGTTTTGTTATCTAATGCATTGGTTATCTTTTCCGTTATTTGTTGAATATCTTGAAATGTGTTTTGTGGCAATTCCAACTTTGACCACAGTGTCAGTTGCTATGTAGAGTGGCACTTTCTATCATTTTCAGCAGACTGCATTGCAAAATGATTAATCCCCCCACTGTCCTATCACTCGGGATGCACCCAGGTTTGGTGCCAGATGAATCCCTTGCCTACTCTAAGAGGAGATTCTTGTCAAAATTGCAGTAGTTCTAAACAAAACATATGCCTATACCGTCTGATTTGATGTGTTAAATGTTGGACGACTGACAAGACGTGCATGTATCAAATCATTAGATCGCAAGGTTTGTCCCACCAAAAATATGAACATTGAGACTTGTGTAAGTTCCCTGAAGGGTCTTGTTAAGTTTAGCTTGCAGACAGCAGAAGACATACTTAGGTTTGTGTAATGAGTAGTTTAGGTCTACTCATGAATTGCTTTCCCAGCAGGATAACAGTGAGAACATTTCCATTCAGGTTTTTATTCTGAAGGAAAGTAACAAGGTCTAAAAAGCTTATTAAGTCTTCTGCCAAATGGCTGAAGTTGACGTGATCGTGCTCGTTAGCCGCGTGCCTTCTGTAGCTAAACTTGAAAAAGTTCAAGCTAATGACGCTAAATATGGGTTTCTGTATTACTGTTCTTTAGTCGTACTTTGGAATTCTGACACAAACAAGGATATAGAAAAAATACTTCAATGAAGTTTGGAAACTATACATACTTGTTGACAGAAAGGAACATATGACCCATTAAAAATTAAGTATATTTATAATAAAACATCTGTCTTTGTGGCACAGTTTTTTTTTATAGGCATTATTTTATTTTTATGTATCACTGTTTACTTTATTACTGAATTTGTTACATGCAACAAGTGAATGTTATAGAAAAAAACTTATATATATATATATATATATATATATATATATATATATATATATATATATATATATATATATATATATATATATATATATATATATATATATATATACATATATATATATATATATATATATATACATATATATATATTTATAAATAAATATATACAGTGCTCAATACCGGGGTAGAGCGGAATATACGTTAGGTCAGGAAAAAACACAAGAGGCTATATCATCCCTACAAGCCTGTTTCGCAGGTTTCCATATATATATATATATATATATTGGAGAGAAACAAATGTAGCACAATTTTAATGACAAATAAGCCTTTAAAATGACATAGATGGTGGGAATTCAAACTGCGGTCACATAGCAAATCACACATCGCAGGCCTAAAGAGAACTCAGTTTAGCGAGAGTCAAAAGGATTAACTTGTGTGATGTTCCCTTTTTTCGTTTTCACTTTTTCCCCCCCAAAAGCAGGGTGAAATTAACCAAAAAGAGGAGTTAACTCAGTTTGTCACGGTTCTGGCTTGGGTGTTGCTAGTCCGGATCCCAGGATGCAGAGACAGCAGGCGGCGTACAGGTAAAATTTATTTATTAACAGAAATAAATAATGCAGCAGGGAAATGCAGCGGGAGCATCGAGCAAACTATGCCACATGGAGGCAAACAAAGAAAATGATCCAGCCCAGTCGTATAAAGCATGTCCCTGATTGGCAATAAATTACAGGTTTGTCCTGATTGTCAGATGTTATTTTGACTGGCCTTGGACTCATTTTGCTTCAGTGTGTTGCAGATTAGCAGTGATATGCTAAAATTGCTATACAGTGTCAAGGTGGCAACATGCTTTTTGACAATTTGTTTTCTTTAATTCATCTGCTTCTTCTTCCGATCACTCACTTTCTTTCTTCCAATGCTTGGAAAACAGTTATGTCAATCTCTAGCTGTAATCTAATGCTAACAAGTAAGACCAGATGTTTTAGGCGGATCATTTGTGGTTCACTGTGACATTTGCTGCACAATCTCAAAAGACTCTTAAGTTAATGTGCCACTGTACAGTTGATCATATGTATATGCTTGTATAATGTTGTAGTTAGAGATGTCCGATAATGGCTTTGTTGCCGATATCCGATATTCCGATATTGTCCAACTCTTAATTACCGATTCCGATATCAACCGATACCGATATATACAGTCGTGGAATTAACACATTATTATGCCTAATTTTGTTGTGATGCCCCGCTGGATGCATTAAACAATGTAACAAGGTTTTCCAAAATAAATCAACTGAAGTTATGGAAAAAAATGCCAACATGGCACTGCCATATTTATTATTGAAGTCACAAAGTGCATTATTTTTTTTAACATGCCTCAAAACAGCAGCTTGTAATTTGGGACATGCTCTCCCTGAGAGAGCATGAGGAGGTTGAGGTGGGCGGGGG
Source organism: Nerophis lumbriciformis (assembly GCF_033978685.3). Lineage (NCBI taxonomy): Eukaryota > Metazoa > Chordata > Actinopteri > Syngnathiformes > Syngnathidae > Nerophis > Nerophis lumbriciformis. The sequence goes on from NC_084551.2 coordinate 18,260,463, forward strand.
GGCGTCCCGGAAGAGTTAGTGCTGCAAGGGGTTCTGGGTATTTGTTCTGTTGTGTTTATGTTGTGTTACGATGCGGATGTTCTCCTGAAATGTGTTTGTCATTCTTGTTTGGTGTGGGTTCACAGTGTGGCGCATATTTGTAACAGTGTTAAAGTTGTTCATACGGCCACCCTCAGTGTGACCTGTATGGCTGTTAACCAAGTATGATTGCATTCACTTGTGTGTGTGAAAAGCCGTAGATATTATGTGACTGGGCCGGCACGCAAAGGCAGTGCCTTTCAGGTTTATTGGCGCTCTGTACTACTCCCTACCTCCGTGCACACAGCGGCATTTTAAAAAGTCATAAATTTTACTTTTTAAAACCGATACCGATAATTTTGAAACGGATACCGATAATTTCTGATATTACATTTTAAAGCATTTATCGGCCGATAATATCGGCAGTCCAATATTTTTGGATATCTCTAGTAGCAGTTGTTATTTCAATTATCTGCTTTTACAAATAATGTTTGGAAAAACAAATACTGAATGTGTTATCTTATTTTCCCTGTATTTTAAGAAATACAACATTTTAGAAAAAATATGCTTACATATATTAGGCACACCAGACTATAAGGCATAGATATATACTGGTACACATTTTTTTTTGTAAATGCTTATTTACATACCTTAATTGTTTCCAAACATTGCTATTGTAAGCTAATAATACTAACACAGAAATATTTTAAACATATTCGCTAATGAAAATGACGCCAGCTTGATTACATTAATATAGGATGTACAAATATGCATGAGAACACTCCCACAGACATGACACATGGGACGGTTTAGTAAGTATGAATTGTTTTAGTTCTATTGTAAAACGTACAAACGTTGTTTGGAGTGATGAGGAATCCTTTCGAGCAGAAACGCTATGGACAAATATTTCCGGTGCAAAGAACGAAACAGGAAGTCCTTTTTTTAACCCGCAGCACCTGCAGTGAGTGAACTTGTTTAAAAGATGGCGCTATAGCACACACAATAACACAACATTTCAACTATTTGTAGAATACAAAACATTACGGCTGTTATCGAAGACAAATCCATAAATTAGCCGCACCGAATCAGAATCAGAATCAGAAATACTTTAATAATCCCCGAGGGGAAATTAAGATTTTCAGCACAATCCATTCAAGAGCAGACACACATTACAGGGAGACAGAACAGGATCGCTGACGGGTCTGCCAATTTTTGGCACACCTTACAAAAAAGGTCAGAAACAGGTAAACGCTGAAGAGGAGGGGGGATTGAGGAAAAAAAAAACGTTGTATAGGGGGTCCAGACTGAGGCCAAGGGAGAAAAAAAACCCTCATAGCCATAGCACACATACACATGTGTGTAAGAGGGAAACATCAAAGAACACAAATGACATTAAAGACATTAAAAGAGCAGAGCTGATGCAACCAGCCAACAAACACAGCCGCAAAAGTAAAACAACAACAACAACAAAAAATACATATACACTGTGGTGGCCTCTGCGGTGTTCCACCCCAACATATGCTGGGGTGGGGGGAGCATGGCCAGAGACAGGAGCAGACCCAACAAAGCAACCAAGAGAGCCAACTCCACCCTCAGCCGCCCACCAACTCTCGGCCAGTGTCCAGTCTGCATGGATGAGCAAGGATACGTCCAAGGAGACTGAGGTGTCCGATACCTGCCCATTCAGCCAAGACACTGTGAAGCCCGTTCGTCCCGGCGCTCAGCGCCAGCTCCGCAGCCCTGTCTCTTCATCCGCATCTCCTCCAGTCTCTCCAAACGGACTCTGGTGTGGCAGAGACCCAGCACCTGGTCTCCATGGCCAAAAGGCAACCCGGGAGGCAGATCCAGAAGTTCACAAAAAAGCACCGCAGAAGTCGCAAAAGTGCCACCCCTTGTCACTCAGTCCCAAAGGGTCCCGAACCAAAGGGCAAAAAAACCACACATTAAAAACAAGAGGGAAACATCAGCAACACAAAAGGATGACACAAGAGCACAGAGCTCCTGCCAACAGCAGCCACGACAGCGGCGCCATCTTGGAAGCCGCAGGGTCATAGCGTGGGACAAAAGTAGCGACTTATAGTCCGGAAAATACGGTACTGATGTAAAGGACCTTCTTTTTTATAACCTCTGTTGCACAGTCAGGCTGTTTACTCACTGCTTATACAGGTGGAACATGTTCAAGCCTTGGTGAAGTTCCTTCAGAGTTCTCTTGTCTATACAACTTGAGGCAGTGCCAGAAATACAAGGAAAGGATGATTAAATATCAGTTATGAAAGTCAAGTGTTTTCTTAAATGTGTTTACAGTAAAATGTCCTTCAGTTGGATCAAAGCAGCTGTGTCAGCACGTTTCCCGCCTGCCGAGGAGACTTTGATCATCACACAGCTTGCAGTCTTCACAAGCTGCTCAGTCACTGACCTAGACCTCTGACCTCAGAGAGGCCAGGTCTACTTTGTGTGCTTCTTTGGGGATTTGTACGAGGGTTTTTTTTTTAAAGACAGTCTTTAGTGACACGGCCCGTTCAAGTTTATTATGTGTGTTAGGTGACAAAGTGGGAAATATGCTAAGTGCAACCCACTGAACCGTTTGCATTGTTGCAGTCATGTTTAAAAACATTCTGATACTGTAGCTGTCCACTATTTGTATGCCTGTTTGCTGATGTTGTGTGAACAATGTTGCCTCCTGGCTTTGCATGTTTGTTGGATGGCCTCGGGGCAGTGCAGCACTGAAGCACACGCAGCTGCATGCTGCAAGGAAATACACACAAACACATACAAGTAAACACTTCTATTTTAAGAAATGAATAATCACAGGCATGTATGGTCTATTGTTTGCTGAATTTAAAGGAATTCCACAGCATCTCACCACCTTGTGGTGGTGATGAGAAAATATGTTGATATACAGTACATGCTTTAATGATGATACGATCAGGGGCGCCGCTAGGGATTTTGGGCCCCATGAAAAGAATCTTTACAAGGCCCCCAACACAGTGTCATTATTTTTTCTGTATTATAATTTCATCATCATTAGGGGCCTCTCTGGGCCCCCCTCCATCATGGGCCCCTAGAATCCGTCTCCTTTACCCCCCCTTTTCGGCGCCCCTGGATACGATTAAGAATAATAAAAAATATATACAGTACAGGCCAAAAGTTTGGACACCTTCTCATTCAATGCATTTTCTTTATTTTCATGACTATTTAGATTTAGGTTTAGCATTTAGATTTGAAATGTTACATTTAGATGTAAATTTAACATTTAATACTTAAACTTAGATTTAACATTTAGATTTGGAATGTTACAGTAGGATGTAGATTTAACATGTAAACTTAGATTTAACATTTAGATTTAACATTACATGCCTACTTCAAATGTGAAGAAAAACACATGAGAAAATTTAGCTAAATTTTCAAAATATATTTTCTAAACTAGTGTGGTGTAATTATTGAGGCTGTTGCATAGCAACTTGAAATTTAAAGGGGAACATTATCACCAGACCTATGTAAGCGTCAATATATACCTTGATGTTGCAGAAAAAAGACCATATATATTTTTAACCGATTTCCGAACTCTAAATGGGTGAATTTTGGCGAATTAAACGCCTTTCTGATATTCGCTCTCGGAGCGATGACGTCACATCGGGAAGCAATCCGCCATTTTCTCAAACACCGAGTCAAATCAGCAGGGGCGCCGAAAAGGGGGTAAAGGAGACAGATTCTAGGGGCCCATGATGGAGGGGGGCCCAGAGAGGCCCCTAATGATGATGAAATTATAATACAGAAAAAATAATGACACTGTGTTGGGGGCCCTGTAAAGATTATTTTCATGGGGCCCAAAATCCCTAGCGGTGCCCCTGCAAATCAGCTCTGTTATTTTTCGTTTTTTCGACTGTTTTCCGTACCTTGGAGACATCATGCCTCGTCGGTGTGTTGTCGCAGGGTGTAACAACACGAACAGGGACGGATTCAAGTTGCACCAGTGGCCCAAAGATGCGAAAGTGGCAAGAAATTGGACGTTTGTTCCGCACACTTTACCGACGAAAGCTATGCTACGACAGAGATGGCAAGAATGTGTGGATATCCTGCGACACTCAAAGCAGATGCATTTCCAACGATAAAGTCAAAGAAATCTGCCGCCAGACCCCCATTGAATCTGCCGGAGTGTGTGAGCAATTCGGGGACAAAGGACCTCGGTAACACGGCAAGCAATGGCGGCAGTTTGTTCCCGCAGACGAGCGAGCTAAACCCCCTGGATGTCTTGGCTCACACTGTCCCTTAAACTGGACAGATCAGCTTTCAGGAAAAGAGCGCGGATGAGGGTATGTCTACAGAATATATTAATTGATGAAAATTGGGCTGTCTGCACTCTCAAAGTGCATGTTGTTGCCAAATGTACTTCATATGCTGTAAACCTAGTTCCTAGTTGTTAGTTTCCTTTAATGCCAAACAAACACATACCAATCGTTGGTTAGAAGGCGATCGCCAAATTCGTCCTCGCTTTCTCCCGTGTCGCTGGCTGTCGTGTCGTTTTCGTCGGTTTCGCTTGCATACGGTTCAAACTGATATGGCTCAATAGCTTCAGTTTCTTCTTCAATTTCGTTTTCGCTACCTGCCTCCACACTACAACCATCCGTTTCAATACATTCGTAATCTGTTGAATCGCTTAAGCCGCTGAAATCCGAGTCTGAATCCGAGCTAATGTCGCTATAGCTTGCTGTTCTTTCCGCCATGTTTGTTTGTGTTGGCTTCACTATGTGACGTCACAGGAAAATGGACGGGTGTTTATAACGATGGTTAAAATCAGGCACTTTGAAGCTTTTTTTAGGGATATTGCGTGATGGGTAAAATTTTGAAAAAAAACTTCGAAAAACATGATAAGCCACTGGGAACTGATTTTTAATGGTTTTAACCCTTCTGAAATTGTGATAATGTTCCCCTTTAAGCTCCTTCCGGTTTCACTATGGGATTCAGGTACGGTGCTAGACTTGGCTGTGATTCTCCCATCCTCTCCTGGCCCCTTCATTTTTCCAGGATCATCCTTCCCCCACAAGGTGATATGTTGCATGGACCCCAAGAGTGAGAGTGATTGACTGTTGTTTTGCATTTCTTAAATTTTCTAATTATCTCGCCAGCAGTCGTCTCTTTATCACCAAGTTTCTCTCTGAGGTGACAATACTAATTTGTGTGTCTCATGGACTTTGGGGGTCAGAAGTCTTGCTGGTTGGCGAGGTATCAATTACGTATTTTACTGTATTAAATAAAGATAAATATTGTTTTTTTCTTGTTTGTTTTTTTGCCATTTTGTGTTAGAATAAGCTTCGCATAGCATGTCATTTATTTCGAACATTCACACAGTTACAATATGATACATCACATTTTTCCAGTTTCCATTTAGAACATGTTTGAAAAGGAGTAGGAAGAAGAGGAGTTTATTTAATTTGACCCCTTTTCAGTTTTGTAGCAAATGCTAACACATTTGGTCACTTTCTGTTCTTAATTTGTACATAATTTTGTTACATAATTGATAAAGTTCTCCATAAAACAGTTGTAATTCACTTAATGAGATAAATAAGATAATCTTATTCTTCAATAATGTTTAAAATATGTTCATTAGGATTCTTCTTATTTGTACTTTTCTTTATACACATTGTTTGACTGAATTGCTTAATCCTTTCCATATATTTATACCACATACTGATATGCTAAAGGTCTTACATGGTGTGTACGTGCATACAAATGTTTACCTTAAAATAACCCTTTTTTCCAAGGATATATTTTTATCATTAATTTTAGCTGTCTGCAAACACAAAATTAATACATTTCAGAATTTTGGATTCGATAAAAAAAAATGTGAGTGTTCTCTATATTCAACATTATGTATTATTCTATAACTGAACTTTTTTGTAACACGGTTAGGGAGTGAAGTGTACTTTTGTAATTATTTCATCATATTCCATTGTTCAGATATGGTAACATTAGCAAACAATAGAGAATATGGAGTGAATTTTGGTTCAGTACATATTTTGTTTTATTCATTATAGACATATTTCTTGCCACCTTATGTTGCTGTTTTTTTTTTCTATATGAGATTGCCAGTTCATTTTATCATCTATAATTACACCCAGAAAATTGGTTTCCTTTACTCTTTCAATTTCTACTCCATCTACAAACCCCGTTTCCATATGAGTTGGAAAATTGCGTTAGATGTAAATATAAACCGAATGCAATGATTTGCAAATCCTTTTCAACCCATATTCAATTGAATGCACTACAAAGACAAGATATTTGATGTTCAAACTCATAAACCTAATTTTTTTTTTTGCAAATAATAGTTAACTTAGAATTTCATGGCTGCAACACGTGCCAAAGTAATTGGAAAAGGGCATGTTCATCACTGTTTTACATCACCTTTTCTTTTAACAACACTCAATAAATGATTGGGAACTGAGGAAACTAATTGTTGAAGCTTTGGAAGTGGAATTCTTTCCCATTCTTGTTTTATGTACAGCTTCAGTCGTTCAAGAGTCCGGGGTCTCCACTGTCGTATTTTACGCTTCATAATGCGCCGCACATTTTCGATGGGAGACAGGTCTGGACTTCAGGCGGGCCAGGAAAGTGCTGTATGTGGCTTGGCATTGTCTTGCTGAAATAAGCAGGGGCGTCCATGAAAAAGACGGCGCTTAGATGGCAGCATATGTTGTTCCAAAACCTGTATGTACCTTTCAGCATTAATGATGCCTTCACAGATGTGTAAGTTACCCATGCCTTGGGCACTAATGCACCCTCATACCATCACAGATGCTGGCTTTTGAACTTTGCATTGATAACAGTCTAGATGGTTCGCTTCCTTTTTGGTCCGGATGACACAATGTCGAATATTTCCAAAAACAATTTGAAATGTGGACTCGTCAGACCACAGAACACTTTTCCACTTTGCATCAGTCCATCTTAGATGATCTCGGGCCCAGAGAAGCCAACGGCGTTTCTGGATGTTGTTGATAAACGGCTTTCGCTTTGCATAGTAGAGCTTTAACTTGCACTTACAGATGTAGCGACAAACTGTATTTAGTGACAGTGGTTTTCTGAAGTGTTCCTGAGCCCATGTGGTTATATTCTTTAGAGATTGATGTCGGTTTTTGATACAGTGCCGTCTGAGGGATCGAAGGTCACGGTCATTCAATGTTGGTTTCCGGCCATGCCGCTTACGTGGAGTGATTTCTCCAGATTCTCTGAACCTTTTGATGATATTATGGACCGTAGATGTTGAAATCCCTAAATTTCTTGCAATTGCACTTTGAGAAACGTTGTTCTTAAACTGTTTGACTATTTGCTCATGCAGTTGTGGACAACAGGGTTTACCTTGTCCCATCATTTCTTGTGAAAGACAGCATTTTTTGAGAAGCTGTTTTTATACCCAATCATGGCACCCACCTGTTCCCAATTAGCCTGCACACATGTGGGATGTTCCAAATAAGTGTTTGATGAGCATTCCTCAACATTATCAGTATTTATTGCCACCTTTCCCAACTTCTTTGTCACGTGTTGCTGGCATCAAATTCTAAAGTTAATGATTATTTGCAAAAAAAAAAATGTTTATCAGTTTGAACATCAAATATGTTGTCTTTGTAGCATATTCAACTGAATATGGGTTGAAAATGATTTGCAAATCATTGTATTCCGTTTATATTTACATCTAACACAATTTCCCAACTCATGGAAACGGGGTTTGTATTTGTTTTTGACTTTCTCTTCTGCTTTTAGTATTAATTTAACTTCACTGAAATTCAAAGATAGGTCTGTTTCTGTCAAACCATCTCTTAAATGTGTTAATTTATTCTGTTATTTGTATTAGCGTCTGTGTGCTTTCTCCTAAACAAAACCTAGTCGTGTAGTCTGCAAGTCGTACTAACTTCAAGTCTTTTGTAACGTTACGAATGTCAAATAAATCAAATATTTTCATAGCTGAAGCATAAAAAAACAGTTTGACCTTCTAAATGTTTTTTCAACATTATGAGAGCCCTCTAGAAATGAAATAACATCCTGTAGTGACCTTTACACTCCCTATAATCCAATATAGTAATGCTTCCTGAGGGTGAGCCAATCCGTTGCCACGATACTGATCGGCGCTCTCTGATTGGTTTGGTCTCCTCTAGTAGCAAATACTACCGTAGTATTGATATTTTTAGTTTACTTTTTCAATTGGTATGTTTGAAAATGTTTCGTTTCGAACTAAAAATGGTGGTATATGTCAGAACAGAGATGGCAGATCAACTGGTCTAAAAGGGGGGTCTATTTAAAGGCTAGCATATACAAATGAGTCTTAAGATGGGACTTAAATGCTTCTACTGAGGTAGAATTTCTTACTGTTACTGGTAGGACATTCCAGAGTACTGGAGCCCGAATAGAAAACGCACTATAGCCCGCAGACCTTTTTTGGGCTCTGGGAGTCACGAATAAACCGGAGTTCTTAGAACACAGATTTCTTGCCGGGACATATGGTACAATACAATCAGCAAGATAGGATGGAGCGAGACCGTTTAGTATTTTATACGTAAATAGTAAGTAGTTGTGTGCTTAGCTGTTGTGTAGGAGCTAGTTCTTAGTAGCCTATGGCCTACCATATTTGCCTTTTGTAAATTACTAAACTAAAATACCAGAAAATACCAACTTTGTGTGTTTATGATGAAAGCTGCTATAATTCTATACTTGTTTTTAGCTAATATCAGACCGATATCAACATCAGATTGGGACATCCCTCGTTAATTAATTGAGCTACTGTCATGGTGCACAGATGAGGGCGCATTGGAATGCGCCCTCATCTGTGCGCTCTGCTGGCTACGCCTCCAAGAGAGTACCTCGGAACACCCCACAACCGCAAGCAATCAGCAATCTACACACCTGTCGTTGATGAGCTCTCCTGCCTTCAAAAGCCTGCTCAGCCTGCTATCCGGGGCCAGAACGTAACCTTGTGTTGGCGTACAGTAAGCCGTATTCTTGCTTGATGCAATCCTGCTCTCTCTGTGTTTTCCCCTCCGTGTTTCATTGGTGCGTTGTCCTGTGTCCTGTCGTTTCTGCAGCAAATCCCTGTTCCCGCTTGGCGAGCTGTGCTTCTCGTCATTCTTTGTTCATCTCTGGTTCCCTGGCTGCCCCCTTGGATCTCGACCTCTCGCCTGGACACGGCCCTCCTACGCCCCTCCTACGCCCCGCTTAGCCCCCGATTTCCTGCTTGCCTCACGGACATACGAGCCTTGCCAGCGCCATTTGGACTTGCCTCTCACTCAACACTACCCGTAACACTCAGCAGCTAATCCTACACATTAGTCTCACACACATACACTCTTTTGGCTCTGTCACACTCCATTTCCTTAGTTTAAGTATTATTGTTTCGTTAATTATATATATATATATATATATATATATATATATATATATATATATATATATATATATATGTATATATATATATTTTCTCGCCCGGAAAAGGGTGGAGTGCCATCTCCGGGTTGGGGAGGAGATCTTTCCCCAAGTGGAGGAGTTCAAGTACCTCGGAGTCTTGTTCACGAGTGAGGGAAGAGTGGATCTTGAGATCGACAGGCGGATCGGTGCGGCGTCTTCAGTAATGCGGACGCTGTATCGATCCGTTGTGGTGAAGAAGGAGCTGAGCCGGAAGGCAAAGCTCTCAATTTATCGGTCGATCTACGTTCCCATCCTCACCTATGGTCATGAGCTTTGGGTTATGACCGAAAGGACAAGATCACGGGTACAAGCGGCCGAAATGAGTTTCCTCCGCCGGGTGGCGGGGCTCTCCCTTAGAGATAGGGTGAGAAGCTCTGCCATCCGGGAGGAGCTCAAAGTAAAGCCGCTGCTCCTCCACATCGAGAGGAGCCAGATGAGGTGGTTCGGGCATCTGATCAGGATGCCACCCGAACGCCTCCCTAGGGAGGTGTTTAGGGCACGTCCGACCGGTAGGAGGCCGCGGGGAAGACCCAGGACACGTTGGGAAGACTATGTCTCCCGGCTGGCCTGGGAACGCCTCGGGGTCCCACAGGAAGAGCTGGACGAAGTGGCTGGGGAGAGGGAAGTCTGGGCTTCCCTGCTTAGGCTGCTGCCCCCGCGACCCGACCTCGGATAAGCGGAAGAAGATGGATGGATGAATGGATATATATATATATATATATATATATATATATATATATATATATATATATATATATATATATATATATATATATATAAATCATAGAGCGACTACGCCCTCTTGTGGTCCGTGCCGTCTACACTCCCTCCTAAACATAACAGATACATTGGAAACTGTTGTGCAGTCCATTTCATATCAGTTTTCAGTTTCAGTTGATCTTGTTCCGGGCACGCGTACAAGGGTTCATTGGGGCACGGACTCAGATTAATATATATACAGCTCAAAAGGAGTAGAAGAAGCAGAATTTTTATAATCCCACTCCTTCTCCACAACAATTAAATTGTTTTGTTCCAATAAGTGATCACTGAGGATATGTCTCTTTAAAAAATGACAGTTCTAGCTATCGCTACGCATTCCATTAAATCCCTGTCCCATACTGTGCGAAAACACCAAAAGTTTTAAATCATTAAAGAGGACGGTGAGATTGTTCACAGGACACACACTCCCTATACCTCCATTGCACATAATCACACAGCAGCCACACATCTCCGTGACAGAGACGCACCTCCTCTCTACCTCTCAGTATCGATCTCCCTTCCCATCTAAATGACCCTGTTAACCATCCCCACCTCTCCTTTTTACCGCTTTGAGCCCTACTTAGCAGCCACACTAACCTCCACACGCACCCGTCCACCCCGCCACCGTACTCCTCTTCGCTTAGAATGGCCCGGCGTGAAATAACTCACATCGGTACAAGAGGGATGAGGTCATTAGAACACGTGATGCCCTCTTGAAACAGCGAGCATGATTGAAAAATCAATTTTGATGTCTGTTTTTCTTCTCCTCTCCCCTCTCCGCTCAAGTTGTCTCTGTTTGCATTTCTCTTCGTGATGCTCCTAATAACACATTTCCTGCACACCAAAAAAAAAAAACAGGACAAAAGGGACTAAAAGTACAGGCGTGATGCTGAGTGTACTTCAAATAGGCTTTCTTGTAGTCAAATGTTTTATCTTCTAAGAAACATAATACATAACAACACACATTCTTCCAAAGTTAAAAGTTTAAGTTGCCTGCATTCTTTTGTTGAACAGTCAGAGGTCAAGCATCTGTTAAAACAGGTCACAGGTAATTACAAAAGCAAGCTTCTGCAAAAGTGAGCACTGATGAAGAATTCTTCACTCTCTTTATAGCGGAAAAAGCCGATAAGTCCAATGAGTTAACGAGTGTTAACGAGGGTGGGGGCCAGTCTGAGGAGAAAGAAGTGATGAAGTGATGAAGAGGGACACACATGAGTGGTTTGATCCATCGATTAGGGGAATTCTTGTCCAAACGGATGTTCAGCTAATCAAAATTAGTATTATATATTAAAAATATTAATATATAATATAAAATATCTAACCATTGTACCATTCTTCAGTTGTTGAAGACAACTTGAACTTGAGGTTACGTTCTGAGACATAATTCTTTTGAAGGGATTAGACCAGAGGGTCCCCAAAATCCACCAGCATCCACTATCTGGCCCGCTGGAACGTCCGAGGTAAAAAATAAAAAATAAAAAAAAATTTGAAAAAATAAATAAATAAATATATATATATATATATATAATTTTTTTTTTATCCGTCCTGTCCAGCTGCTTAGGCAAATACTGTACTGTAATATTGTAGATGTAGATGCCCATTTCTGTTGCCCTATTTGTATTTGACTTTATTCAATGTTTGGATATAAAGAAAGAAGAAAACATGAAGACCGAGTGAAATTGTGGGAACAAGACAAGACAAAATGTGTATATATATATATATATATATATATATATATATATATATATATATATATATATATATATACGATACAGGCCAAAAGTTTGGACATTCAATGCATTTTCTTTAATTTCATGACTATTTACATTGTAGATTGTCACTGAAGGTATCAAAACTATGAATGAACACATGTGGAGTTATGTACTTAACAAAAAAAGTGAAAAAACTGAAAATGTTTTATATATTCTAGTTTCTTCAAAAATAGTCACCCTATGCTCTGATTACTGCTTTGCACACTCTTGGCATTCTCTCGATGAGCTTCGAGCACACCTGTGAAGTGAAAACCATTTCAGGTGACTACCTCTTGAAGCTCATCGAGAGAAGGCCGAGAGTGTGCGAAAAAGTAATCAGAGCAACGGGTGGCTATTTTGAAGGAACTACAATATAAAACAAGTTTTCAGTTATTTCACCTTTTTTTGTTAAGTACATAACTCCACATGTGTTCATTCATAGTTTGGATGCCTTCATTGACAATCTACAATGTAAATAGTCATGAAAATAAAGAAAACACATTGAATGAGAAGAAGGTGTGTCCAAACTTTTGGCCTGTACTGTATATATGCAAAAGTATGTATGTATACAAATATATATATATATATATATGTATGTGTGGGAAAAAAAATCACAAGACTATTTCATCTCTACAGGCCTGTTTCATGAGGGGGGGTACCCTCAATCATCAGGAGATTTATATATATATATATATATATATATATATATATATATATATATATATATATATATATATATATATATATATATATAAAGTCAAGTTTTCTGTGGTTTATCCGTTATACAGTGCTCAATACTGGGGTAGAGCGGAATATATGTTAGGTCAGGAAAAAAACACAAAAGGCTATATCATCCCTACAAGCCTGTTTCACAGGTTTCCCTGCTCATCAGGGGATTTTATTCATATAAAGGGAAACCTGTGAAACAGGCTTGTAGGGATGATATAGCCTCTTGTGTTTTTTCCTGACCTAACAAATATATATATATATATATATATATATTTATATATATATATATATATATAGCCTGGTCCCCGGCCAAAATCTTTTAGCCCAATGTCACCCCCAAGCCAAATGTTTGGGGACCCCTGGATTAGAAGTACCAAAACACACATCGGTGTCTCCAAAATAACACATAGTAGTTGGGCAATCCTGAAAGTCAAAGATACAGCTGCAGATGTCCATCCATCCATCCAAGTCCAAAGCAAAAGGTTGAATTCCTGTAAACTGGAGTGTATATTTGCTGTGATGACAGAATGATAACACACAGAACATACTTTTTTTTTTTTCTTTCACTTGTAAATAAAACATTTTCAGTAACATCAGGCCTATTACCTGGGGAGCATCGGTAGGACCACAGTCTTTCAAGAGAAAAATGGTGGCTTTGCGCGACTTAAAAAAATAAATATTTTTAGTAAATCGCTCCAGGCCAGCTGCTCAGCCCACCTTACATCGCCCCTCCATTAAAGCGGCTTCGTTTTCAAGCGTGTTCTTTCTAAACGGCTCCTGTGTTCTTGAGGCTGAATATTTTCTCGTTCAAAACCCAAGGACACGGCGTGCCTACGGCGAGAAGAGAGGGAGAGAGAAAGAGGCGGCGGTGTGTGTTTTTTTTTTTTTTTTCCCTTTACCAGCCGTCAACCTTGTTGGATTCCGTGTAACTTTCATTAGAGAGGGAGATTTAGTGCACTTGAAAAGACAGATGAAAGAGTTAGAGGCTAATTATCAGGAAATTGAAAAAAGATAGATGTACTGCAGCGACTACAATTAGTGAAGCACGGAATATCAAAGACTTATCAAGAGCAAGTGAAAAAGCTGCCTTGAAGAGCAAGCACAATTAAGGCATCTGCGGCCCAAGTGAACTGATGAGATGAGGAAAGAAAATATGCTACTTGAGTGTAAAGATTTCTTTCAGCCTTTGAGATGACACTAAGCTCACTTCTGCCTGCTCCTTTTCAGGCATGATGTGTTATTGCAGAGTGGAATGATTTGTTGCTTATTGTAAATTTGGTTAAGGGTGTTCGACTAGAAGACAGGGTTTGATCAGCTTCATTACCTCGAGCTCTCGCTTTCTCACCTTAGCCTTCCTCTCTCGCCTCTTACAAGTTCCATTTACAGTCGTGGTCAAAAGTTGTAACACTTGTAAAGAACATAATGTCATGGCTGTCTTGAGTTTCCAATAATTTCTACAACTCTTATTTTTTTGTGATAGAGTGATTGGAGCACATACTTGTTGGTCACAAAAACATTCATGAAGTTTGGTTCTTTTATGAATTTGTTATGAAAATGTGACCAAATCTGCTGGGTCAAAAGTATACATACAGCAATGTTAATATTTGGTTACATGTCCCTTGGCAAGTTTCACTGCAATAAGGCGCTTTTGGTAGCCATCCACAAGCTTCTGGTTGAATTGTTGACCACTCCTCTTGACAAAATTGGTGCAGTTCAGCTAAATGTGTTGGTTTTCTAACATGGACTTGTTTCTCCAGCATTGTCCACACGTTTAAGTCAGGACTTAGGGAAGGCCATTTAAAAACCTTAATTCGAGCCTGATTTAGCCATTTCTTTACCACTTTTGACATGTGTTTGGGGTCATTGTCCTGTTGGAACACCCAACTGCGCCCAAGACCCAACCTCCGGGCTGATGATTTTAGGTTGTCCTGAAGAATTTGGAGGTAATCCTCCTTTTTCATTGTCCCATTTACTCTCTGTAAAGCACCAGTTCCATTGGCAGCAAAACAGGCCCAGAGCATAACATTACCACCACCATGCTTGACGGTGTTCCTGGGATTAAAGGTCTCACCTTTTCTCCACCAAACATGTTGCTGGGTATTGTGGCCAAACAGCTCACTTTTTGTTTCATCTGACCACAGAACTTTCCTCCGGAAAGTCTTATCTTTGTCCATGGGATGTCAGATGAAACAAAAATTGAGAACCAGAAGCTTGCGAGTAGCTTGTGGATAGCTATCAAAATCACCTTATTGCAGTGAAACTTCCCAAGGGACATGTAACCAAATATTAACATTGCTGTATGTATACTTTTGACCCAGCAGATTTGGTCACATTTTCAGAAGACCCATAATAAATTCATAAAATAACCAAACTTCATGAATGTTTTTTGTGACCAACAAGTATGTGCTCCAATCACTCTTTCACAAAAAAATAAGAGTTGTAGAAATTATTGGAAACTCAAGACAGCCATGACATTATGTTCTTTACAAGTGTATGTAAACTTTTGACCACGACTGTATGGGTGATGTTTTTCCTCTGCAAAGATGAGACTCTCTGGCATGCTTCATTGTTGCAGAAATCCACAGTGATTGACAGCCACAGGTTACACATGTTTACAAATACATATAAATAATAGGAATATCAAATACTCTAAGAGTGCAGACTTACGCCAGGCCTTACTTCACAATAACAATAAAAACAAAAAAAAATTGCAAACCCAAAATCTAATCACATATTGTTCATAAAAATCCACCCATAACTGAGTTCCTGTATGTTGCAAAATACCAAACAAACCCCAGCAAATGGAAGGACAAATACAACTGTCAAGTCTGTGCATGTTTGTATTTTTCGTCTGTCGCTTCCACACAGATTGCAAGGGGGTTCACTCTTTGCACTTGGGTGTGTTTTATTTATAGCAGGATGAAACAAACGGAGTGAACCCTCTCATTTATGTCTTTATCCAATTTCTGACCTTTCCCAAAATGTTCACTAAAATCCGTTGACAGCTTTTTAAAATGTGTTTGATTATAAATTACGTTGTTTACTAATACCGTATTTTTCGGAGTACAAGTTGCACCTGCCGAAAATGCATAATAAAGAAGAAAAAAAACACAAGTCGCACTGGAGTAAAAGTCACATTTTTTGGGGGAAATTTATTTGATAAAATCCAACACCAAGAATAGACATTTGAAAGGCAATTTCAAATAAATAAAGAATAGTGAACAACAGGCTGAATAAGTCTACGTTATATGAGGCATAAATAACCAACTGAGAACGTGCCTGGTATGTAAACGTAACATATTATGGTAAGAGTCATTCAAATAACTATAACATAAAGAACATGCTATACATTTACCAAACAATCTGTCACTCCTAATCGCTAAATCCCTTGAAATCTTATACATCTAGTCTCTTATGTGAATGAGCTAATTAATATTATTTGATATTTTACGGTCATAAATGATAAATGATAAATGGGTTATACTTGTATAGCGCTTTTCTACCTTCAAGGTACTCAAAGCGCTTTGACAGTATTTCCACATTCACCCATTCACACACACATTCACACACTGATGGCGGTAGCTGCCATGCAAGGCGCTAACCAGCAGCCGTCAGGAGCAAGGGGTGAAGTGTCTTGCCCAAGGACACAACGGACGTGACTAGGATGGTAGAAAGTGGGGATTGAACCCCAGTAACCAGCAACCCTCCGATTGCTGGCACGGCCATGTGTTAATAATTTCACACATAAGTCGCTCCTGAGTATAAGTCGCACCCCGGGCCAAACTATGAAAAAAACTGCGACTTATAGTCCGAAAAATACGGTAACTAACTGACAGACAAACAAACAAACCCTAGCAATTACATATACTCCCTGGCAGAGGTCTTTTTAAAATTAAAACAAATAGTGGTAGAAAGCCCTAGTTTATTAATAATAAAGATTCAAATAAAGAGTAGCCAGATTGTAAGACTACAGAGATTTTCTTGGGCTAAAGGTTTTTTGTAGCTGACCTGAAAAATTTCCAGTTTGGAACCAAAATAATGTTTTGTTTTGATGTTGAATTTTGAAAAATACACCAGTGTATTTAAACTATGAAACGGTCCACACACACACACACACACAAAAAAAAAGTTAAATATAAGTAAAAAATATATTATTTTCATTTATTTTCTCATATATTTTGATATGGATCTGCTTCAAATTCAAATCGAATGTGTCAGTTTCAGATTTGTGTTTTACAAATGTTTTCTTTACATTGTCAGATTTTTGGCACCAAATCCGAGTGGGGGCCACACCATCAACTGCTTACCAAAAAGGCTTGGAACGTCCCTTATCACGTTGCCTTCATAAAATTAGTAACTAAAACAATTCAACACTTTTTTGTGCATTTATTTTTATATTGAATACACTGACGTATTTTTGAAGACTCAATGCAAAAACGTATGCAAACATGTGGTCCTACTATAGCTCTACACAAGACTCTACAGCAGAGACTGACAAATAATCAAATTTGAAGGGGAACTGCAATTTTTGGGGAATTTTGACTATAATTCACAATCCTTATGAGAGACAAGAACACCTATGTCTTTTTTTTCCCCTTTTTTACTCATAATTTTTTTCAAATAAAAGTATTTTGCATGGGTCTCTGCGACGGGGGGCGTTTGTACTACAAATAAGCAGTAGTAATTAAACTCACAGCGTTTATTATTAAAATGATCAAAAAAACGTGATTGATAACCCTACTTTGTATGGATGGACGGACTGGTCCTAGCTTGTTAACTTTAATGTTTTTCCCCACCATGGGTGGCTGGAGCCTATGTCAGCTGCATTAGGGCAGAAGGCGGGGTACACCCTGGACAAGCCGCCACCTCATCGCAGGGCCAACACAGATAGACAGACAACATTCACACTCACATTCACACACTAGGGCCAATTTAGTGTTGCTAATCAACCTATCCCCAGGTGCATGTCTTTGGAGGTGGGAGGAAGTCGTAGTTCCCGGAGGGAACCCACGCAGTCACGGGGAGAACACGCACAATCCACACAGAAAGACCCCAAGCCCGGGGATCGAACCCAGGACCTTAGAAATTAGAATTAAAATTAAAATTAGAAATAGCATGTACACACACACACAAGGAAAGAAGCAGGCAAGGCAGAGGGAACTAACAACAACAACAACAACTTAGCGACACATTGAGATGCAAAGCGATGACAAGACAACAACGTTTTTTGCCATTGCTGCATACATTATTAAAGGCCTACTGAAATGCGATTTTCTTATTTAAACGGGGCTAGCAGGTCTATTCTATGTGTCATACTTGATCATTTCGCGATATTGCCATATTTTTGCTGAAAGGATTTAGTAGAGAACATCGACGATAAAGTTCGCAACTTTTGGTCGCTGATAAAAAAGCCTTGCCTGTACCGGAAGTAGCAGACGAGTAGCGTGACGTCACAGGTTGTGGAGCTCCTCACATCCGCACATTGTTTACAATCATGGCCACCAGCAGCGAGAGCGATTCGGACCGAGAAAGCGTCGATTTCCCCGTTAATTTGAGCGAGGATGAAAGATTCGTTGATGAGGAAAGTGAGAGTGAAGGACTAGAGGGCAGTGGGAGCGATTCAGATAGGGAAGATGCTGTGAGAGGCGGGTGGGACCTGATATTCAGCTGGGAATGACTAAAACAGTAAATAAACACAAGACATATATATACTCTATTAGCCACAACACAACCAGGCTTATATTTAATATGCCACAAATTAATCCCGCATAACAAACACCTCCCCCCTCCCGTCCATATAACCCGCCAATACAACTCAAACACCTGCACAACACACTCAATCCCACAGCCCAAAGTACCGTTCACCTTCCCAAAGTTCAAAGAGCACATGTATTTCCCCAAAGTCCCCAAAGTTACGTACGTGACATGCACATAGCGGCACGCACAAATGGGTAAGCGATCAAATGTTTGGAAGCCGCAGCTGCATGCGTACTCACAGTACCGCGTCTGCGTATCCAACTCAAAGTCCTCCTGGTAAGAGTCTCTGTTGTCCCAGTTCTCCACAGGCCAATGGTAAAGCTTGACTGTTATCTTCCGGGAATGTAAACAATGAAACACCGGCTGCGTTTGTGTTGCTGCTGTCGGCCGCAATACACCGCTTCCCACCTACAGCTTTCTTCTTTGCTGTCTCCATTGTTCATTGAACAAATTGCAAAAGATTCACCAACACAGATGTCCAGAATACTGTGGAATTTTGCGATGAAAACAGACGACTTTATAGCTGGCCACCATGCTGTCCCAAAATGTCCTCCACAATCCGTGACGTCACGCCCTGACGTCATCATACCGAGACGTTTTCAGCAGGATTTTTCGCACAAAATTTAAAATTGTATTTTAGTAAGCTAACCCGGCCGTATTGGCATGTGGATTTCATCATTGATATATAAACTATCAGACTGCGTGGTCTGTAGTAGTGGGTTTCAGTAGGCCTTTAAGGCAATCAGGTGCAGGTAGGTGGCTCCACCCCCCGGGAAAATCAAACAAGTGGCACTAAATAAAAAGACATCACAGGTGTGATTCATAAAATAATGATCATGAAAATCATGACCAATAATATTAATAATTTAAAATAATGATTATTACTTCTAAATGTACATACAAAAAATGTGCCCAGTCAGGTTAAACGTGTGTAACTTGACCAAGAATTCCTTGGCGTAAAAATAAATAAATAGTATTTGCATTACACTGACGTGGGAATCCTGCAGGAAGTGCGCTTCTTCCAAACACTTCACATTAAGTGCATGGCAGAGTCCTCGCCAAATCCACCATCTGTTTGCCTTCTCTTATTTCTTTTATCCTCTTCTTTCATCCCTCCTTCTTATTTTCCCGCCCTTTATTACAAATGCCGGCATGGTCTGAGCGCTCACTAAAAAAACAAAAAGCCTTTTTACTGACTAGAATAGAGCGTTCAGATAAGGCAAGTCATTTTTTTTCTTTTTTTTTCTTTCCCAGAGCATTTGTAACCAGAGATCTTTTGGGATACTCTTTAGTCAAGGGGAGGGTGGGGCGGGGGTGGGGTTCCTTTTTTTGCCATTAGTAGAATGATATAAAACATGACAAAACAGTGTCTCTGTGAAGCCGGGTGTTAGACGGGTCTATTCTCCCCGGGACTGATATGTAGGGCAAAGACAGAATCAGGAGGAGGATGGAAGAAAAAGAAAAAAAGAAAAAGAAAAAAAGGATGAGTCTCAGCTGAGTGCTAGGGGGCGCCCTTGTGCATTGTGGACATGCAATGCATTCCCTCAAACAGAAGCTCCCTCCTGGCGTGCCAATACATTTGTCAAAACACACTAAAGTGTTCTTTTAGGATTTCACTGCGAATAACACAACGTTTTTTCGCCCATTGCAAATTATTCCGAGCATATCTATCGCCACATTGTGTGTGTTCTTTTATGTGTGCCGCATTCACACTTGCACAAACTGGGAGGCGCTGGTGCCTTTTTTTGACTGCTGTGCCTAAGGCTCTAGCACATGGGCCGGGGGGGGGGTGAAACAAATGCTTGGGTCTCTAAGCCAACTAGCACACATGTCGAACAGGGGGAGAGAGAGCCTGAGCGGTAGATTGGCATCTGTCTATTAGCATTGAAATCTGCAGTGGAGTGTTTTTATTTGTTGTATTTTTTTTTTCTTCGTTGTTCCCAAAACTGAGGTGCCAGGAAATTAATTACTCTCCTTGGGAACAAGTCTCTTGTTGTCAGTCGCACATTTTGAACACTTTGAATCCTATCAAATGCAAAACATCTAAAGTGTGCACGGAATGCTGGCAAATTATGACATACGAGAAACAATCTGTATATTTTTAGTGTTGAATGGTGGAAAAAACGCTTCCCTTATATTTGCCATTGTTTTGAAGTTGAAACAAAGCAGCGGGAAAAACACCAATTTGAGCGCGTCTTTTAGTACTGTAGGTACAATATGGTAAATATGCTTTGAATGAAATGTATTTAAGTGCTTTTGTGTACCATTAGCGTACAACACAGACCTACTATTTTCTGTCCCCCGGTTTATTGCTGCCACCTGATCTCCATCTGAATTGACAGCTATTATCGTGCTTCTTTTCATTTGTGCACAGCTGAAACAGCCTGCATATGTGTGTGTGTGTGTGTGTGTGTGTGTGTGTGTGTGTGTGTGTGTGTGTGTGTGTTCTTGTATTTCTACCCTTCTTGAGACATCAACAAAGGAAAAGTACCTTCCATATGAGGACCGGCGAACAAGTTAGGACCGAAATCATGGTCCCAATACGGAAAACCATCCATCCATCCATCCATCATCTTCCGCTTATCCGAGGTCGGGTCGCGGGGGCAGCAGCCTAAGCAGGGAAGCCCAGACTTCCCTCTCCCCAGCCACTTCGTCCAGCTCCTCCCGGGGGATCCCGAGGCGTTCCCAGGCCAGCCGGGAGACATAGTCTTCCCAATACGGAAAACCATTGCATCTAATAGAGCAGTGGTTCTCAAATGGGGGTACGCGTACCCCTGGGGGTACTTGAAGGTATGCCAAGGGGTACGTGAGATTTTTAAAAAATATTCTAAAAATAGCAACAATTCAAAAATCCTTCATAAATATATTTATTGAATAATACTTCAACAAAATATGAATGTAAGTTAATAAACTGAACATTAAATCAAGTAGGCTATTCCATTCATTACAATGCAACAATGCAATATTCAGCGTTGACAGCTAGATTTTTTGTGGACATGTTCCATAAATATTGATGTTAAAGATTTCTTTTTTTGTGAAGAAATGTTTAGAATTAAGTTCATGAATCCAGATGAATCTCTATTACAATCCCCAAAGAGGGCACTTTAAGTTGATGATTACTTCTATGTCTAGAAATCTTTATTCATAATTGAATCACTTGTTTATTTTTCAACAAGTTTTTAGTTATTTTTATATCTTTTTTTCCAAATAGTTCAAGAAAGACCACTACAAATGAGCAATATTTTGCACTGTTATACAATTTACTAAATCAGAAACTGATGACATAGTGCTGTATTTTACTTCTTTTTCTCTTTTTTTGCTTTGATTAGGGGGTACTTGAATTAAAAAACATTTCACAGGGGGTACATCACTGAAAAAAGGTTGAGAACCACTGTAATAGAGAATCACCCAAAATGGAGGGATTTTTCAATTTGACTGTGTGTCGTTTATAAAAGTGCTCCCCCTCTGGCCAACATATGTAATAACAAGTGTGTGTAAGAATTTGAAATGCGCCCCCTTTGGCCAAGATTAATTTAAAAAAAATGTATATGTATGTAGAGACATACTTTAATTACTTGAAGTAAATAATGAAGATTAAAAAACAATGACAAAAATAAATAAATGAATGAACTAAAAGCAGTCTTTTTCTCACAATGTGTTGACGTCTTTCTTATAAAATTGGGTACCATTTCTCACATTCTTTCTGTTTCTGTAATATTGCAATATTTTCTCGTAAAACTTTTTAATGTAAAATGATTACTTTTTACATTTGTCACATAAAATCCCGACTTTTATCACAATATTGCCAATTGTTTAGGTTGTTCTTGTAAAATAGTGAATTTTTTTGAGTAAAATGACGACTTTTATTATAATACTGCCAAAATTCTAAGTTTTTCTTGTGAAATTGTGACCTTTTTATTGTGAAATTCCAACTAATTTACATAGTTTGTATATATTATTAATGTTGTATATACCATTTTTTATTCCTCCAGAAAGGGTGGTCCCTAAAGAGGTAGCCATTTTTTGGAGGTCTCAAGAAGATACGAAATACAAGAATGAAGGTGTGTGCGTGTGTGTGTTTGTGTGTGTGTGTGTGTGTGTGTGTGTGTGTGTGTGTGTGTGTGTGTGTGTGTGTGTGTGTGTGTGTGTGTGAGTGTGTGTGTGTGTGTGTGTTTTCTTACACATTCTTAGAAGGTTTTGCAACTCACCCTGTATTTTCACATGGCACAGCTGTAATTTTAGAAATTAAAGCTACAAATTGTTATAATTTATACTCCCAAGGCGCAAGAAAACATATGACCCGTTGCTTATAGTCATACAGTTTTCTTCTGTCAAAACTGTTTTTGCATCTTTGTAACCTTTTCATTCTCCTATCAGTTGTAGCGTTTTTCACACTCATGTCTGTATTCATTTATTTAAAAGTGTGACTACAGTATATCCACTTAAGTACTGAATTAACCAATTAAACTTGTGTACAGGTATACAGTAGATAATGTGCAGCCTTATCAAATATTTACAGTTTGATTTTAACAGTGTACCTAATGTCTCAGTAACGTGTAGTGTAGGGAATGGATTCATATGGCCTCAATCCTTGTGAGAGGAAGGTGGGGAGATTTTGCAATGCAGTCTGCTGAAAATTATGGAAATCGTCACTCCAATTAGCAACTGAAGCTGTGGTCAAAGTTGGATTAGCAACAAAACACATGTTATCCAACACTCTACTGCCGTCTGGCGGCAAAGTGGTTAGTGCACTGCCCCCAATTAGCCATGTTTCATTTGTCAGGTGAACTGTGACATGAACTGGTTGCTTTGTTGGGTCTGCTCCTGTCTCTGGCCGTGCTCCCCCCACCCCGGCAGATGATGGCATAAAACACCGCAGAGGCCACCATAGTGTATATGTTTTTGTTTTTATTTGTTGTTGTTTTACTTTTGTGGCTGTGTGTAGAAGTGGTGAGGTTTTTTACCCCCCTGGCCTCAGTCTGGACCCCTCTCCAGGTGCCCAGGTTTGGACTGAATTTTTTTTTCTCACCCCCCTCCCCAGCGTTTAACTGTTTCTCACGTTTTTTGTAAGTGGCGCCGGAAGTTGGCAGACCCGTCAGCGATCCTGTTCTGTCTCCCTGTAATGCTTGTCTGCTCTTGAATGGGATAGTGCTGAAAATCTTAATTTCCCTTTGGGGATTATTAAAGTATTCCTGATTCTGACAAATGAGGCCACATGCATCCCAATTCCACTGTATTGTACTGTGATCTTAATGACAAATTGATGACATACCGATATCAACCTATTTTGGCATAACAATAATATATTGGGTCATATCTAACGAAATTGATATCTAATAAGTAGGGATGTCCGATAATGGCTTTTTGCCGATATCCGATATTCCGATATTGTCCAACTCTTTAATTGCCGAAACTGATATCAACCGATACCGATATATAACGTCGTGGAATTAACGCATTATTATGCCTAATTTGGACAACCAGGTATGGTGAAGATAAGGTCCTTTTAAAAAAAAAAAATACAATAGAATAAGATAAATAAATTAAAAACATTTTCTTGAATAAAAAAGGAAGTAAAACAATATAAAAACAGTTACATAGAAACTAGTAATGAATGAAAATGAGTAAAATTAACTGTTAAAGGTTAGTACTATTAGTGGACCAGCAGCACACACAATCATGTGTGCTTACGGACTGTATCCCTTGCAAACTGTATTGATATATATTGATATATAATGTAGGAACCAGAATATTAATAACAACCCTTTTGTGTGAATGAGTGTGAATGAGTATAAATGGGGGAGGGAGGTTTTTTGGGTTGGTGCACTAATTGTAAGTGTATCTTGTGTTTTTTATGTTGATTTAATAAAAAAAAAATAATAAAAAAAAAACAAAAAAACAAAAAACCGATAACGATATAAAAAAACCGATACCGATATTTTCCGATATTACATTTTAAAGCATTTATCGGCCGATAATATCGGCCTGCCGATATTATCGGCCGATAAAGGTGCAAAAACATCTCTACTTATAAGACATCGACAAAATGTGGGTGTGCAGGTGAGGACCCCATGAAACGATGCCTTGTTGCACAGAGCTTGCTAGCTAGTAACGGCCTGATATACTAAGGGTTTGTGTGTATTAAAACATGTGCAAACTTGATAGAGGATGCAAAGCTTATCTACTAAGTTTGTGCGCTCAGGATTGTGTCTCTTAAAATGAGCAAAATAACGTGCCCAATCCATTTAGCGTGTCTCGCTTCATGTAACTGCAGAATATATGCCGGTTATCAAAACACTCAATGCTGGAAGAAGGAGCTACAAATATAATCATTTAGTGCTTGCAATCTGATTTATCAAGACTGAAACTGTTTTGTGTGTTTAGCGTCTTTACTTGGCACGTTTGGAAACTGGAACAGTGATGCACAAATGGATGTAAGAAGGAGGCGATATAAATAGACTGTGTTGATATATTTACTATACCTGAAACAATACCTAAAGCACTTCACATTGTACATTACATTCAGCTGCCATGCGAGGCGCTAACCATGACCCACCAGGAGCCTGGTGGGTGAAAAGTCTTGCCCAAGGACACAATAGCTGTGACTACAGGATGGGGAAAGATGGATTTCGAACCTGGAACCCTCAAATTGCGAGCAAGGTCGCGCTACCATCTGAGCCACGCCGCCCCTCAATGATAGATGATGGAGATATAAACCTCCATCCGCCTCAACCACCTGACTGGTCCCCGGTGGCTTAGGGGACACTTCTTTTCAGCTGTGTAACTGGGGGATGCACAGCTCCCTCCTACATGGCCTCCAGCAGCAGTTCGTTCTCCTGCAAGGCCGCCGCCTCTAGCTCTACGTCCAGCGAGGCCACATCAGCTAGTTCAACGTCCAGTGAGGCCGCCGCTAGCTTAACGTTCAGCAAGACCACGGCCGCCAGCTCAACTTCCAGTCTGGCCTCCGGTGGGTCCAACTCTGATTCCAGTCTCGCCTGTAGTAGGTCCGATGCCGCGTCCAATATCGCCTCCAGTGGATCCAATGCAGCTTCCAGTCTCACATCCAGTGGGTCCAACGCCTCCAGTGGGTCTTCTGACGACGCCACTAGCTCCTTCAATGGGTCTGATGCCACTAGCTCAGGGGTCGGCAACCCAAAATGTTGAAAGAGCCATATTGGACCAAAAATACAAAAACAAATCTTTTCTGGAGCCGCAAAAAAATTAAAAGCCATATTACATACAGATAGTGTGTCATGAGATATAAATTGAATTAAGAAGACTTAAAGGAAACTAAATGAGCTCAAATATAGCTACAAACGAGGCATTATGATGCAATATGTACATATAGCTAGCCTAAATAGCATGTTAGCATCGATTAGCTTGCAGTCATGCAGTGACCAAATATGTCTGATTAGCACTCCACACAAGTCAATAACTTCAACAAAACTCACCTTTGTGCATTCATGCACAACGTTAAAAGTTTGGTGGACAAAATGAGACAGAAAAAGAAGTGGCATAAAACACGTCCTAGAAAGTCGGAGAAAGTTATACATGTAAACAAACTAGGGTGAGTTCAAGTACCGCCAAAATTAGTAGGACAAAACAGCGCTCGCCAAATACTCGAATCAGTGAAGCATGTTTAATATAAACAGTGGGATTTATAACAATTAGGGAGGTTTGTGTCATGTTTGTCCTCCTACAGAAACCATATTAAAACAAAAAATATATTTTTTTCCCCTCATCTTTTTACATTTTTCATACATCTTTGAAAAAGCTCCAGGGAGCCACTAGGGCGGCGCTAAAGAGCCGCATGCGGCTCGAGAGCCGCGGGATGCCGACCCCTGCACTAGCTTCTCCAGTGGGTCTGACGCCGCTTCCAGTTTTGCCTTCAGCTTTGTCTCCTGCTCTGCAACCAGCACCCCCTTCAGCTTCGTCTCCTCCCATGACTTTGGATTCATTTTGCTTTTTGAGTTGTCTGGAATCCGTCACTTGTGGGGGACTGTCATGGCCTGTCACATCAGATCATATTGTGTTTTGTTATTATTTCTCCTCAGTTGTTGCCATGGGCGCAGGTTTTCTGCACCTGCCTCTGGTTAATGATCAGGACTCTCACCTGCTCAGGATCACTAATCAAGAGACCTATTTATACCTGCCTCGCTTTCCACTCAGCCTGGCAGTCTTTTTTGCTCTACACGACTGTTATGTTTGTTTGCGACCTACACTATAAGTTGATTCCCTTTCCTTTTGTTCTATGTTATGTAACTAAGCTAAGTTCATTTCAGTTGTCTCAGCACAAACTAGTTAAAGTGACGTTCTGCCTTTGGAAAATAAATCCACATCTTCCACATCTTGGAAACATAACCACCACAAACCATGCGACCTGATTGCATGTGCCGAATAAAAAAGTACATATTTTTTACCGTGATTACAGTACCATTTCTGGCCAGATTATTACATATGGTTCCTTTAACGAGCTACGATCTACTTGTTATGCTACATCCGAGCTGGTTTAGCGAGCATGGTGAAGTAACTATGAATGTGTTAAGTCACGACGCAAAATCTTCGTGTTGGTGTGTTGTTCATATTTCCTATCGTAGTGTTCGCCAGGAGGTGATGAAACTTTTTAAACAGTTAACTTTGTTTACTTAGACACAGGACAGCCGCACAGGAGACAGAATGAAGAAAAGTGTTCGA
The DNA here is from genome assembly GCF_033978685.3 of Nerophis lumbriciformis. Lineage (NCBI taxonomy): Eukaryota > Metazoa > Chordata > Actinopteri > Syngnathiformes > Syngnathidae > Nerophis > Nerophis lumbriciformis. Next base: position 18,287,621 of record NC_084551.2, read on the forward strand.
AGGATCCCTCGAGGTGCCTGCAACTCTGAAAATATGTTGGATATAGTTTATATAGATTAATGTATGTAGTCTTTTATTGATTAATACTGTATGTGCGTTATTTAAAAAAGTGAATCTTGTTCTGTAAAGGAAAGTAAATAAATAGTTATTGTTTACACTACACCACACACACACACACAATTAAACCACATCGTCTCGTTCTCATTCCACACTTAAAAAAAGTTACAGTATTAAGCGTCATTAATACGTAATATTACAGTATCCATCCATCCATCCATCTTCTTCCGCTTATCCGAGGTCGGGTCGCGGGGGCGCAGCCTAAGCAGAGAAGCACAGGCTTCCCTCTCCACAGCCACTTCGTCCAGCTCCTCCCGGGGGATCCTGAGACATTCCCAGGCCAGCCAGGAGACATAGTCTTCCCAATGTGTCCTGGGTCTTCCCCGTGGCCTCCTACCGGCCGGACGTGCCCGAAACACCTCCCTAAGGAGGCGTTCGGGAGGCATCCTGACCAGATGCCCAAACCACCTCATCTGGCTCCTCTCAATGTGGAGGAGCAGCGGTTTTACTCTGAGCTCCCCCCGGATGACAGAGCTTCTCACCCTATCTCTAAGGGAGAGCCCTGCCACCCGACGGAGGAAACTCATTGGGAACGTAGATCGACAGGTAAATTGAGAGCTTTGCCTTCCGGCTCAGCTCCTTCTTCACCACAACGGATCAATACAGCGTCCGCATTACAGAATACGCCGCACCGATCCGCCTGTCAATCTCACAACACATTCTTCCCTCACTCATGAACAAGACTCCGAGGCACTTGAACTCCTCCACATGGGGCAGGGTCTCTTCCCCAACTCGGAGATGGCACTCCACCCTTTTCCGGGCAAAAACCATGGACTCGGACTTGGAGTTATTACAGTATATAACGGTTAAACACTGGTTTTATCAGTAGTGTACAGTAATAAAGGAGGCAAACAAGCACTCGTTCCTCTGGTGGCCCAAGTGTTACATTCCTGTTTCTCCTGTGTGCTTTTCTTGGCCGCCCTGCTCCCGTTCTGTTCTCTCTCTCTCTACTTAGTTGTCATGGCAGCTAAGGAAGGCGTGAAAGCTTGAGCACACCTGGCAGCAATCACCACACCCTACATATAGTGATTGCACACAAGTATTTTTTCATGGTGTTTCATCCATCCATCCATTTTCTACCACTTAATCCCTTCAGGGTCGCGGGGGGCGCTGGAGCCTATCTCAGTTACAATCGGGCGGGGTACACCCTGGACAAGTCGCCACCTCATCGCAGGGCCAACACAGATAGACAGACAACATTCACACTCACATTCACACACTAGGGCCAATTTAGTGTTGCCAATCAACCTATCCCCAGGTGCATGTCTTTGGAGGTGGGAGGAAGCCGGAGTACCCGGAGGGAACCCACGCAGTCACGGATAGAACATGCAAACTCCACACAGAAAGATCCCGAGCCCGGGATTGAACCCAGGACTACTCAGGACCTTCGTATTGTGAGGCAGACGCACTAACCCCTCTTCCACCGTGCTGCCCTCATGGTGTTTCATTTGTTATTTTGTTTTTTTGCGCTCAGCCTTATTTACCCGCCTTCCTATATCCACTTTAGTTTGAACTTCGATCCCTTGGTGTTTTCGTGGCACTGGTTCCTTTTTTTGTTACTTCCTCTCTGCTTCTGGGATCCAACCTTTGCTGATGGCAACACCATGCTTGACATGGTTGTATTTTAAGTAATCAGACGCATGTGTGTTATGATCATTGTGTATGTGTCTGAACTTCAGGTCTACTTGATAGATAAGGTTTTGTTGCCATAGTGCTAATTCTAGTAACTACTGCACATTACAAACACAGCTTTGTTGTTGACAGCTGTTGCGTGTGCCTTTTCCCTGTCGAGCCGGCGACAGAGCGGGAAGGAGGCAACAACGTTATCATTTTCGGGTACTCCGGTGACTTCCTTCGCCCCATGGAAATGACAATGCCAGAGTTTTCAGACCCTCCCACTCTGGAGCCAGTTTTCAAAGACTTTCATTTCAGCCCTCCAAAAACACAGTTTGGGTGAGGATAAAAGGCCGAAAGGGTACATATTATCTTCACCGTTTCCACCCTAAAAACGATTCTGTGGGGGCAGGCCATAAGATCCAAATGTCACGCACTCAACAGTGTGTACAAACTACAAAAATTGTGTGTACTATTAGTGGGCAAATAAACCTGAAATGCATGCAAGAGTGCATGTTGCAATAAAACAAATTCACATAGGAGATATACTAATTACATATCGCTTACATGCAAAACAAAAAAAACAACTAAATGCACTAAAAATACACCAAAATTAATCAATTGAATTAATTAATTATTAAGTCATCCACCAAAATATACCAATATCATTCCATTTAAGAGACTGTTCAAACTACAAGTGTTCACAAAATACACAGAACAAGAATTATGATGAACATCTTGAACCCTTTTTTTCTCTTTTTTTTTATTGAGACAATGGTCTACTATGGTATATTACTTATTTATTATTTATTTGTTCACTGTTCTGTCACAGAGAACAAGGAAATTGGATACAATTGATATGGTATGAAAAGGGGTATGATTAAATAAGCTCTGCTTCTTCCTACTCCTTTTCGGACGTGCTGTAATGAAACAACTGGAAATGTGTGATGCATTACATAGTCGTATGCATGTCCGAAACAAACCGAAACTGAACTATGAAATTGTAAAATTACAGTATATTGCTGAATAGACTTTATGTCTATTTTCTTTTAATTTCTAACAGTCCAAATTGTTGACACACACTCATGGGATGGAGAATTATTTTGTATTCGCAGTGCAACCGGCTTTTTTCTCACAGACATTTGTATATAACTGTGCCAGTTTGCACGCACATTCCAAAAGTGCTAAATATAGAAGCAAAACAGTGGTCGCAAAACACTTTCAGTCTTGATAGATCATATTGTGAGTGCTAAATGATTATATTTGCATCACTTCCTCCCATTATTGTAGGCCCTCTAATAATCACCATATACATGGATTGTACGCTCTTTTTTGCACGTTTAAGAGACTCAATCTTCTGCGCACAAGCTTAGAAGATTAGTTTGTGTGCATTATCAAGTTTGCACATGTTTAAATACACGCACACCTTTAGTAGATCAGGCCCTAACTGTTTTTATGTGTGAAATATATCCAGTGGCATCACAGTAAAAGAAGCATAATGTGTTAGTTCATGACACCAGATGTGACCTGACATTAGTTTGAGAGATGCTGCCTGTATCGGTTGTAGGGTTGTATGGTATACAGGTATTAGTATAGTACCGCGATACTAATGAATCATATTCGGTACTATACCCCCTCTGATAAGTACCAGTCCCGCACACACCCGCACCCGAGTCGTCGTCACGTCGTGTCATTGCTGGTTTACGAGCAGAGGAGCATGTTCGGCAGCGCACAATCACGGAGTACTTACAAGCAGACACAGTGTGTAGACAGAAAAGGGAGAACGGACGCATTTTGGCTTAAAAACTAACGATAAAGGTGAAGTTTTAACACTGAAACGCCCTCAGTAAGAGGTGCTCTAGCTAGCTAGCGGCTAAAGTCCATCCGCCGTTGGCAGTGTTTTAGCTACTTCTAAATCACTAATCCTCGCCTCCATGGCGACAAATAAAGTATGTTTCTTACAATTATCATCCCTGCAGGACGAGGCATAGCTAAACATGCTTCACTACACACCGTAGCTCACCGGCGTCAAAATGTAAACAAACGCCATGGGTGGATCTACACCTGACATCCAATGTAATGATACCAAACACAATAGCGTATCTAGTCGATACAACTATGATTAAGTTGATATCTTTTGGCATCACAACATCTTTGTTTTTAAAAAAATTCATATTATGTTTATAAACTCAGGAAATATGTCCCTAGACACATGAGGACTTTGAATATGACCAATGTATGATCCTGTAACTACTTGGTATCGGATTAATACCCAAATTTGTGGTATCATCCAAAACTAATGTAAAGTATCCAAACAACAGAAGAATAAGTGAATATTACATTTTAACAGAAGTGTAGACAGAACATGTTAAAAGAGAAAGTAAGCAGATGTTAACAGTAAATGAACAAGTAGATTAATCATTAATTGTCTACCATTTGTCCTTAATAATTTTGTCAAAATAATAGAATGGAAAATGACACAATATGTTACTGCATATGTCAGCAGACTAAATTAAGAGCCTTTGTTTGCTTACTTACTAATAAAAGACAAGTTGTCTTGTATGTTCACTAAACTTGCAATAAGAAACATATGTTTAAAGGCCTACTGAAACCCACAACTACCGACCACGCAGTCTGATAGTTTATATATCAATGATGAAATCTTAACATTGCAACACATGCCAATACAGCCGGGTTAGCTTACTAAAGTGCAATTTTAAAATTCGCGCGACATATCCTGCTGAAAACGTCTCGGTATGATGACGCCTGCGCGTGACGTCACGGATTGTAGAGGACATTTTGGGACAGCATGGTGGCCAGCTATTAAGTCGTCTGTTTTCATCTCAAAATTCCACAGTATTCTGGACATCTGTGTTGGTGAATCTTTTGCAATTTGTTCAATGAACAATGGAGACAGCAAAGAAGAAAGCTGTAGGTGGGAAGCGGTGTATTGTAGCAACACAAACACAGCCGGTGTTTCATTGTTTACATTACCGGAAGATGACAGTCAAGCTTTACCATTGGCCTGTGGAGAACCGGGACAACAGAGACTCTTACCAGGAGGACTTTGAGTTGGATGTGCAGACGCGGTACCGTGAGTACGCATGCAGCTGTGGCTTCCAAACATTTGATCGCTTGCCCGTACGTGCGTGCCGCTATGTGCATGTCACGTACGTACGTAACTTTGGGGACTTTGGGGAAATATATGTGCTGTATGAACTTTGGGGAGGTGAACGGTACTTTGGGCTGTGGGATTGAGTGTGTTGTGCAGGTGTTTGAGTTGTATTGGCGGGTTATATGGACGGGAGGGGGGAAGTGTTTGTTATGCGGTATTAATTTGTGGGATATCAAATATAAGCCTGGTTGTGTTTTGGCTGATAGAGTATATATATGTCTTGTGTTTATTTACTGTTTTAGTCATTCCCAGCTGAATATCAGGTCCCACCCGCCTCTCACAGCATCTTCCCTATCTGAATCGCTCCCACTGCCCTCTAGTCCATCACTCTCACTTTCCTCATCCACAAATATTTCATCCTCGCTCAAATTAATGGGGAAATCGTCGCTTTCTCGGTCCGAATCGCTCTCGCTGCTGGTGGCCATGATTGTAAACAATGTGCAGATGTGAGGAGCTCCACAACCTGTGACGTCACGCTACTCGTCTGCTACTTCCGGTACAGGCAAGGCTTTTTTTATCAGCGACTAAAAGTTGTGAACTTTATCGTCGATGTTCTCTACTAAATCCTTTCAGCAAAAATATGGCAATATTGCGAAATGATCAAGTATGACACATAGAATGGACCTGCATTTCAGTAGGCCTTTAATGTACCCTAAGATTTTTTTGTTAAAATAAAGCCAATAATGCAATTTTTTGTGGTCCCCTTTATTTAGAAAAGTACTGAAAAGTATTGAAATAATTTTGGTACCAAAATATTGGTATCGGGACAACACTAATCGGTTGATATCTGAAATGAAGTGCTGGACAGTATCGGTATATCAGCTATTTGGAATAAAGCCAATCAAGTAACTATAAATTGGTGGAGGTTTGCTCGCTCCATGCTTCTCTCTTACCTGGTCTTCCCTTTTCCCCAATCTTACTTTCTCAGTGTTCCTTCTCTCTGGTTACAGGATTATGAGGTGGTGGGTCAGTGTCAGTGTGCTCTGGACTATGAGGCAGAGATTAACCTCAAAAGTTCCTGCCTGCCATAGTTAAAAAGGAAAAAGAAAAACAAGGAAGAGTTGGGCGGGAGAGGGGGTGTACACGCATCGGAAAAGAAAGGATTAGTCCGTGGAAGACAGTGAATGTCAGATCCCTCTAAGTCCACCCCCTAAACAAATGCAGTGGTTCTGTTTGTGAGTTTGCAGGGGGGGTCTGGTCCAGGAGGAACGCTAACTCACTGAGCTGAGCAAGTCTTTGCTTCTCTTCTCTCATTGTGCAAATAAACACACATGTGCAGACACACACACACACACACACACACACACTTTCATTGTCATGGCTCCTCCACACCAGCCCAGTAATTAAACTCCCACTGATTTATTGAGTGACACCACCGAATCCCAACTCGCCTTGTTTTTATGACAACCATCCCTCCTTGGGCAACATGAGCTTCTCTCAGCACTGTATCCTCACATTTTATAGGTTCCTATACATGGTTTGTTGTTGTTTTCCGTAAAAATAACAACAGAGTTCATGCCGACATAAAAGCTAATATCGAGGAAAAAAAACCAATGGTGATATTTACAGAACTGCTGCCTCTCAGTCTGAAAGTCATAGGATAGAAATATGGCGTCCATGTTATAAATGAAGCCAATTATCAAGCCTGGGATGCCAGAGCACCCAGCCCCCCACAGTGCATTGTGGGGACTTTAATTAGCCATCTCCTGTGACAGGAAGTCTTGTGGGTGTCTGGCTGACCACTCATGACGACTCTGTGGGATGATTCACCTTTGTAATTACACCGGGATGAGTGATTGACAGCACACTCCCAGCATCCGCCATCATCACTGGGGTGGGAGAGCCGACGGTGTGAGAGTCGGTGCCCTCTAACACTCATTTGCCTGCAGCATGGCGACTTCATGCCAAACCACAAACAAGACTCATGTTTGTCGACAGGCGCTATCAGTTACTCTTCCCCAGTCAGGCCGAATTAGTCGGAGCTGAGGGAGATGAAGGATCTGTTCCCTTCGCCTGGGTGGGTGTATTTGACAGGTAGGATCTTTGGCAGCTGCCAATCATTTAAACAAGAAAGCGCTCTAATGTGCAATCAATATCATCAGACTCCACGTCAACACAACCCACCTGAGAAGAAAGCGTGTCTTGGTTTATTTAGCAAAGAAGAAAGATGATTTGAACCAGGAAGCTCAGCAAACATGACAATCCACCCATCATTCACGCAGCGCTGGTTGTCAATGTTCATAAAAAAGTCACCAAAACATTTATTTTCTAATCGGAAAACTGTAGGAGGGTGTGGCTTCAAGAACAAGGAACTAAAACTGTTTTTATACCAAGTAGAACATTTGATTTCAGTTGCTTAAAATATACAATTTCCATTGAAACACATAAGAAATCGTAATAATGAGTTGTAGCAAAGTATGCCGCCTGTCCACTGGGGGCACAGAGTCGTGTATGAATGTATGAGTATGGCCAACTAAACAACAGGCGCCATGACTATCCAGAGGCGGCGTGGCTTGGTTAGTAGAGCGGCCATGCTAGCAAATTCGGTGTTCCAGGTTTGATTCCTGCTTCCGCCATCACAGCCGTTGTGTCCTTAAGCAAGACACTTTACCCACCTGCTCCCAATGCCACCCACACTGGTTTAAATGTATCTTAAAGCTGTAGATCAGGGGTCCCCAAACTTTTTGACTAGGGGGCCGTATTGGGTTAAAAAAGTTTGGCCCGGGGCCGAGCTGTATATATATACATATATATATATTCAGAGCGCGATGATGTTACGTTATCAATGGGAAAATGTATTTTTAGACAATATGATTTGCCTGAGCAGCTACGAGACAGAGAGTAACAAGTGGTAGAAAATGGATTAGTAAGGACAGATTTAAAAAAAAAAAAAAAATATATATATATATATATATATATATATATATATATATATATATATATATATATATATATATATTAGGGGTGTGGGAATAAATCGATTCAAATTCAAATTGCGATTCTCACGTTGTGCGATTCATAATCGATTCTCATTTTTAAAAAATGTATTTATTTATTTAAAAAAAATGTGTTGTATTTTTTTTTTTTTAAATTAATCAATACAACAAAGCAATACACAGCAATACCATAAAAATGCAATCCAATTCCAAAACCAAACCCGATCCACACTCAGAACTGCAATAAACAGAGCAATTGAGAGGAGACACAAACACGACAAGGAACAAACCAAAAGTAGTGAAACAAAAATGAATATTATCAACAACAGTATCAATATTAGTTACAATTTCAACATAGCAGTGATTAAAAATCCCTCATTGACTTTTTCATTAGACATTTATAAAAAAAATAATAAAAAAGAACAATAGTGTCACAGTGACTTACACTTGCATCGCATTTCATAAGCTTGACAACACAGTGTGTCCGATATTTTCACAAAAATAAAATAAGTCATATTTTTGGTTCATTTAATAGTTAAAACAAATTTACATTATTGCAATCAGTTGATAAAACATTGTCCTTTACAATTATAAAAGCTTTTTACAAAAATCTACTACTCTGCTTGCATGTCAGCAGACTGGGGTAGATCCTGCTGAAATCCTATGTATTGAATGAACCGTTTTGAATCGGGGAAAAAATCGTTTTTGAATCGAGAATTGTGTTGAATTGAAAAAAAATCGATTTTGAATCGAATCGTGACGCCAAGAATCGATATTGAATCGAATCGTGGGACACCCAAAGATTCACAGCCCTAATATATATATATATATATATATATATATATATATATTTTTTTTTTTTAGAAAAAAGCGCTATATAAATATAATTCACTTCACTACCAAGGACAGATGCATTCAATTTAGTCGTTTTGACGTTAGTTTTTCTGATTAAATAAAACACAATAATATATATATATATATATATATATATATATATATATATATATATATATATGTATATAGTTCTTAACATACTCCCGCCCATAACATTACAATAAAACATGCTTTTACTTTGTGGAAGTATAATTTTGCGGCCGTATTTGACTTACTCTGCTGCTACATTTCTGCATTGTTTAGTGACCGGCAGACACTCTAAGATCGTGGTCCCCAACCACCGGGTACCGGTCCGCGGACCAATTGGTACCGGGCTGCACAAGGAAAAAAAAAAAAAAGTTTGGCAATGTATAGCAATACAGTCTGCAGAGATACAGTCCGTAAGCACACATGATTGTATTTCTTTATTAAAAAAAAAAATAAATAAAAAAATAAAAAATCACCCAAAAAAAACCCGCAGCTACAAAAACGTTGGGGACCACTGCTCTAAGACACACCCGACGGTGCAATAAACGTAACAAAAATACACAGAACAACCAAAACAATAACTTGTTACCCTCATTTTTGCCAAAATCTTCATTAGCTTTGGACCAACAATCACGCATAAATTGTGACTTTTGTGTGAAGTATGTCAACTGCGGTGGCTGCCTCCTATGTATTTGTAATCACTGTATCTATCACTCATGATGTATTATTGTAACTGATCTTTCTTTTTTGTAACATGCTAAGTGAATAAGTGTACTTTTGTAGTTACTCGCCATATTTCTGCACAATAACTCAGATATGGTAACACTGGCGAGTAGCAGAGAATATGGAATGATTTTTGGTCCAGTAGTAATGACTTCAAATCAACAAAAGTGCGTGGTTGGCTGCTAAATGTAATATTATCAAACACATATTAAGATAAAAAGGTATATTTTTGGGGGGGTAATTTGGCAATTCCAACATAGTCTCAACCTCACTCACACGCGCTCTTGCCATGGTTGGAAAACAAAGTTATGTCGATCTCTAGCCATAAGCTAATGCTAGCGAGTGAGACTACATGTTTTGGGTGGATCTTGTGGGGTTCACTGCGACATTTGCTACGCTAACAACTGGCATGTAATGAATGCTTGTAACTAAAATATTTGCTTGCAACTTAAAGCATAACAATCAGCCTCTAGACAGCCCTTATCTTACCTTGTCTTAAGATGAGGTACCTCTATGTGAGGATATATACATTTTGTTCTGACAATTTACCGTGCAGTACTTTGTCGGAGTCTCTCTCCTGTTGTCATGTGCATATGTTACGAGTTTCAAATTGGATTAACTTGAGTAACAAATGATTTTTGTCGGGTTCCACTGCCTTCACTCTCCTGGGTGAACTCTGGAAAACAGGATAACGGAGTCAATAAATGAAGGAGTGAAGCGCCATTTTTCGTCCCCGAATCTCGGTCTGATTTATTACAAATTTTCCAAGCTCATCATAGAAAACAATAGCATTCCCCCAGTGAAATCATGTTTCAGTTTCAATGTCCATTTGTTGGTGTGAATTCAAACACAATGGTTATCTCTTCTTTCCACACATCAGTGAGCAACATCTTACACCCATATATTCACAGAAATCATCATGTCTTTACAAACATAAACATCACTCTTTTAAGTACAACCATGTCCATTAAATAGACTGTTTTTATCTTATAGAGATATATGCATTTGTTTTTAAAACAATAAATTCACCATTAAATCAGTGCAATAATGTAAATTATCACCACTCTTGTTTTAAATCAATACTGAAATGACTTTAGGCTCAAAACATGAAACACAGACTGAGGCCAAGAGAAAAAAAACTCATAGCCATAGCACACATAAACATGTGTGCAAGAGGGAAACATCAAAGAACACAAAGGATTTTAAAGACCTTAAAAGAGCAGAGCGCTGTAAAACAACAACAACAACAAAACATATACACTGCGGTGGCCTCTGCGGTATTCCACGCCATCGTCTGCTGGGGTGGGGGGAGCATGGCCAGAGACAGGAGTAGACCCAACAAAGCAACCAAGAGAGCCGACTCCACCCTCGGCTGTCCACCAGCTCTCGGCCAGTGTCCAGTCTGCATGCATGAGTGAGGATACATCCAAGGAGACCGAGGTGTCCGAATATTGCTTATTCAGCCAAGACACTGAGAAGCCCGTCCGTCCCGGCGCTCAGCGCCAGCTCCGCAGCCCTGTCTCTCCATCCGCATCCCCTCCAGTCTCTCCAATCTTCGGCACTTAGCTTTGTATGGACTCATTGATGGTTTACAAAGTGAGTTCGGGGAGGAAGTGACGCCAGAAAGACCGCGCCCACACAGGAAGTGACGCCAGAAAGAACGCGCCACAGCCAACTCCATAACAACCGGAGCTAAAAAGATGGATGCGGATCATCCAGACATGCCGTGTTTCTCATTCTTCCACATGTACAGACGCTTGTGGAAATCACACACGAATACCTAAGTGAAGGAAACACGTGATTGCAACTATTTCAAATACAACACTTCTCAGACGGCAAGAGAACTTTTGAAATTTCAAAGTCAGCTGTGATTCTATTTACCGAAAAACTTTGTCCCTTCCTCCCGTGGATGTGACTACAAATATTGCTGTATGGATGTGACTGTGAAATGGCCAGGCAGCGTGCGTGATGCCCGCATCTTCGCTAACTCCGCCATAAGCGCGCAGCTGAAAGATGGAACCATCCCCTCGTGTCCCAAACAACTGCTGGAAGACGAAGATCCAGTCCCTGTTTTTCTTTTGGGTGACCCAGCTTATCCCCTGATGCCATATCTCACAAAAGAATACCCCTGCGGCATATATATATATATATATATATATATATATATATATATATATATATATATATATATATATAGATCCCTAGATTCCATCCATCCATCCATCCATTTTCTACCACTTGTCCTGTTCGGGGTCGTGGGGAGTGCTGGAGCCTATCTCAGCTGCATTCGGGTGGAAGGCGGGGTACACCCTGGCCAAGTCGCCAACACAGATAGACAGACAACATTCACATTCACACACTAGGGACCATTTAGTGTTGCCAATCAACCTATCCCCAGATTAGTTGTTGTAATTGTTGTAAAATGTTCTTTATCGCATTGTCTACTTTCTCATGTTGATTAAAGATTTGATTAATGTATGATGTCTAAGGTGTGATTCACTACAATAGCGCCCCACAGCACACTGGATTCTAGTTCATTGAAATACCACAACACTGGGTATTGTTCAAAGGAGATACATTTTACCGTATTTTTCGGAGTATAAGTCGCACCGGAGTATAAGTCGCACCTGCCGAAAATGCATATTAAAGAAGGAAAAAAACATATATAAGTCGCACTGGAGCCCGGCCAAACTATGAAAAAAACTGCGACTTATAGTCCGAAAAATACGGTAATTTAAAAATGTGCACACAAAACACAGCAAACAAATGTAAAATGCACAGCAAACTATTTACAATATATCTATTTTAACTAACAACTTCACAGTGAAGTAAAGTCATCTACTGGAGAGCTTGGAGCAGATGGACGCTCAGGTGGATTTTTTGTTAATTTTTTCCGCGCATGTGTACTAGGTCACGTTGCGCCGGCGGACGGAGGGGGGCGGGGGTCTTCAACGGTGGCATTGTTGTGTGTGGACACGGAAAAGGTTAGGTGTGATTTACCCTGGATAACCTTATTAATGTAAACGGGGGCCTTACAATAAGAAATGTAGCCATCCAAATTTAGAGAATTGCTTGTAAATCTGACACCTTTATGAGTAGTTCCATTACTGCCCCACCCGATCCTTAAGATCAGCCGATCAGCTGCTGTTGACGGTCCCTGACACAAGGCTGAAGCTTAGAGGTGACAGAGCTTTCGCCGCTGCTGCTCCCAAGCTCTGGAACCACCTACCTCTGAGTATTAGACAAGCCTCCTCTCTTCCTGTTTTTAAATCTCTCTTAAAAACATACTTTTATTCCATGGCTTTTAACACTGAGTGATATCCATCCTGCAATGGTGCCCCATAATACACATGCTGTGAACCTGTTTTTATGTTTTTATTTATTCTATTTTATTTATTTATTTTTTATCGTGTTTTGTTTGTGTTGTGTTGTGTTTGCTCTGTACTCGTATTATCTTTTAACCTGCCCATTGTACAGCCCTTTGGCTACCCCTGTGGTAAATTTTAAATGTGCTTTATAAATAAAGTTGATTTGATTTGATTTGATTTCCATTTTCTATCGCTTGTCCCTTTCGGGGTCGCGGGGGGTGCTGGAGCCTATCTCAGCTGGATTCGGGCGGAAAGCGGGGTACACCCTGGACAAGGGCCAACACAGATAGATGGACAACATTCACACTCACATTCACACACTAGGGTCAATTTAGTGTTGCCAATCAACCTATCCCCAGGTGCATGTCTTTGGAGGTGGGAGGAAGGCGGAGTACCCGGAGGGAACCCACGCAGTCACGGGGAGAACATGCAAACTCCACACAGAAAGATCCCGAGCCCGGGATTGAATTTAGGACCTCCGTATTGTGAGGCACATGAACTAACCCCTGTTCCACCGTGCTGCCCCTTTATGAGTAGTAATGACTTCAAATCAACAAAAGTGCATGGTTGGCTGCTAAATGTAACATTATCAAACACATATCAAGATGAAAAGGTGTATTTTTTTGGGGGGGGTAATTTGGCAATTCCAACATAGTCTCAACCTCACTCACACGCGCTCTTGCAGACGTGGCGCACATCAACATGTGACGGTGAGAGATAGCAGCAGTGTGCCGTCTTTGCCGGGAGCAGCTATTAAATAAACATGTCAAGTTGTGTGCCTTTTAATGATGATCAGCCCGAGCCCCGTTTCCCTGTGAAGCGCCAGCCAAAAAAGATCGACACGGTGCAACTCCCTAGACCTCTTCACATGCCGCCGTCTCTCTCTTTGCCTGGCGTCGACACTTCCCTCACGTTGACAGAGATGGAAAGAAAGAAAAGAACAAGAGGCAGGGCCTTTTGAATTAGGTGTGGTGGTGGTGGTGGGATGGGATGGGATAGGGGGGCGAAGGGGTTTGTTTTTATGATGATTTTACATTTGAAATGAAAGAAAAACATCAGTCAAGTGCGCGCTTTTGTGAGGGTTTTTAACACAGTTCAATCCCCGGTTGTGGTGTGTGTTAGTTAGTTCTGAGTGCTATTTGTTTGACATGAGAGTGAATAACAGGCCGGCTGGTAAATGCTCTGTTTGTGTGTTTACGACGTTACACACCCTTAGGTGAGGCGTCGCTCGCTTTCTCCGTCTTACTTCTTGCTCGTCTTTGAAGCGATGGAGCTCGGCATCTGATTAAAGTTTGTTTGTTTTACGTTTAGCAAGCGAGAACTGCCATTTCTCTTCACCAGCCCTCCCCCTTCCTCTCGCCTCATAAACACCCGCACAATTGTGCACACCTCCACACTAAATCTGGCGAACACAACCTCGCATAGATACACACACACACACACACACACACACATCCACCTCAGATCAGAAGTAGTGTGGAGTGCTGAGGCTGCATATGTAAATGCTGAGAGATTGTCAAGTGTCTGGGTGTGCATACATCAGGGTAATCAAGCCAGCACTGATGGGGAGCGCTCGCTCCAGGAGCAGATCTGCAGTACTGGCAGTCACACAGCCGTCACTGAACTGCTGCCAATAATAGGTTTGAGAGGTGCTAGAGGAGGGAGTAGAGAGCATGTGTGTGTGTGTGTGTGTGTGTTTACTCGCACACAAACATGCCCATCTGCAAGATGCCATCTATTTTTAATGGCATGTGCGCATGCATGTATGTTAATGTGACACCTCGATGATAGAAAAGCGGATTGAGATTGTGGAGGTGAAGCGGTTGCGGTCGGAGCTGCTGAGTAAAGACGAACTAGCCTGGATTTCAGGAGCTACGGTGTCCAATGCAATATTTAATATTACACGTATATCGTGCGAGATCGTAGCAGTTGAAGTCTGGCTGCACACAGCAAGGACGACACAGTACCTCGTTAGCACTGAGGTACGATCTCTGTGGAACGACTACTATCAGCCCAAAGTCAGTCGGATAATGTTGTGTCGTTCGCGAACGATTCGTTCGAACGAACAAATCTTTTGAGTGAACGTACTGAACCGAATCACTTAAGGAACTGATTCGTTCCTTTCTCAGTTCAGTTGAGCTCCGCCGCGACCATTCTGTGACTCACTGAACTCTCGACGTCGGCGAACGACGCAGCCAGCGTCATGGGGGCGGGGGGAGGGACTGAGCGAACGATTCGTTCACCGCGGATTAACGACATGAATCACTCAGTGAACGACAGAATCAGGACTCGCGAACCTACTGACACAGAGAACTGACTGTGACGTCACATTGAGGCTCTCGTTCAGTCACTGTGCGTGTCGTTCATTGGGTGCTGAGGGCTTGTGTCGTTCGCGAACTGACACACACCGAGATCTGCCGCTGGGGAAGCTGTTACTGACTGACTCATGATTCGCCGACCTGCACACAGAACTGCTGCTGCAGAAGTGATTCAGGTTCACGTACTGAACTGTGCTGACTGTGGCGCTGTATCAGTCACTCACTGCCTGGTGCACTGAATGCACAGAGCTGTGTAGGGACTCACGTTCACCCTATTTGCTGCTTCTCCCGCGAATGTCTGCACTGTACTGTACTACGCACGCCCCCCCCCCCCCTTCCTATTTTTTTTTTTTTTTTGGGGGGGGGGGGATTCGGTGAACACTATTTTTGAACGACTCAATTTAAGGAACTGATTCTAGTGATTCAGTACAGTCAAAAGAACTGCCGATCCCATCACTACAGTCGGAATCACCCACGTTAGCATACCGTTCAGTTGTAAAAGATGACACAAAAGGAGCATCTGTGGCCAAAATGTTTCTAACTCCTGTTATTTGTTGGAGGTTTAATTGCAGTCTTTTAGGTATAGGTGGTGGCGCAGACCACCTTCTCTGTTCAGTGATGTTTTTTCAACCTTGAAGTAAATGGCTCCCCTCACTCATAAATGTGTTTTGTGGCAATTACAACTTAGACCACAGCATCGGCATTTGCTATGAATGAATGAATGAATGAATGATCTTTACTTGTCATTGTGCATGTACAGGTACAGGTCCAATGAAATTTAGGATGCTTCCCTGAGGTAAGAAACCACACAATATACAGATACAACACAATATACACAACATGCAATATACAATATGGCCTAAGACCACTCTAAGAGGCAATGTAAAAAAAAACGAGACAATAAAAAGTATAAAGTGACTAGTAAACTGACTAGAGAGGAGTAATGCTGGTTCCCAGTGTGCTGAGGGGGTGGGAGTCGGTATTTCCTACCTCCTATGCTGTGCAGGCTTTTATTGTGGATTAAATATGTAAATAAATATGGTAAATATTGTCCAGTTGGCGTGTAATCGCTGATTGCACAGTCCCGGATCGTGATTGACCGGTGGCTTCCTCATGTTGCACGTGAGGGAGTTTTTATTATTATTATTTTTTTTTTACATTCCAGCTGCGTTTAGTGCAGTTATGGCCCGGGGGTAGAAACTGTTCTTGAGTCTATTTGTGCGGGTTCGCATGGTTCTGAAACGTCTGCCGAAGAGTGACGCTTTCCATCATTTTCAGCAGACTGCATTGTGAAATTATTGGGGCCATTTTCATACCTTTCCTACTGTAACACTTGTTCAAACAATAAACATTAGGGATGTGAATCGTACAATAACTTAGCATTCCGGTTCTATGGGTGACAATACAATTCAGAATCGATTCTCAATCAATCAATCAAAGTTTATTTATATAGCCCTAATCACAAATGTCTCAAAGGGCTGCACAAGCCACAACGGCATCCTCGGCTCAGATCCCACATCAAGGCAAGAAAAAACTCAACCCAATGGGCTACAATGAGAAACCTTGAAGGGGACCGCAGATGTGATTTTCTATATCTATACACAGTGTGGAGACACTCCTAAGTAAATAATAATCACCTCCATTACAGCAAATAAACTGCTTTTCTTAGTATCTTAAGTATCATTATCAAGTGTCATTATCAAATATAAGGATGTTGCTAGAGAAAGCAGGAGCAGGCATGCTAGCTAAGAAAGCCATGAATTGATTAACGTTGAAAACTTATTGGGGTGTTAACATTTAGTGGTCAATTGTACGGAATATGTACTGTACTGTGCAATCTACTAATAAAAGTTCCAATCAAATTCAATCAATCAATCAAAGCTAGCAACTAAGCTACCTTGAAACAACACAAGAAATAAGTGCTTAATAAAGTTTAAAAAGCATAGATAGAACCACTTTACATAAAAAAGTAAGCAGTTATTAACAGGAAATTAACTAGTGGATGAATATGAGTTAGAGAGAATAATAACAGTTAGTAACTGTTGGATTTGTCAGAAATGGTCGCTGCCAGATTTGTGCGACATGATGTATACAAATTCAGGAAATAATTCCCTGGATGCAGTAGGGCTTCAAGGGCAAAAACCATACTATTAAAAAAAGTAGTAGTAGATAATAGCCTTTGCTTTAGTTTAGTTGTTGTGAACTACTGACATTGTTTTGCTCAAAAAAATTAATGTAATAAAAAAAGAGTAAAGACTTACTTTAAATATTGTGCAGATTTTTTTAAACTGTTATTTTTTTTTTTTGTCCTGTCCAGCTTCTCAGACAAATCATATAGTAGATGTAGATGCCCATGTCGGCTGTTCAGATTTGCTTTACAAAAGAGAAGTGTAGGATACTTCTCTTGTTGCCTTATTTGTATTTGACTTTATTAAATGTATTTATATTATCATTTGGTGGAGCCGGGCCGTAGCAGGAGGGGGTCGAAAGAGAAAAAAAGAAGACAGAGGGGGAAATTGTGGGGGACAAGAGGGGGATTAGACAGAGAGACAAAAACAACAACAGCAAACACAACAACAACAACAACAACAACAACAATAGAGCAACATCAGCAAATACGACATGTACACATATGATAGTAAAAGTAAAAGCAAATAAGCAGTTAGCGAAAATAAATAATAATACAGAAATGACAATGAGCATTATTACACTACAGATGGGCAATACAAATACCAATAGAAATAGCGCTATTGATAATGAACAATACCAACACTTTACCTTTATTATCAACAATACAGTTGTTCAAATGCAACAATACATACACGTAATGATAACTTGAGATACGAAATAATGCAGAAAAATGGAGGGGGAGAAAGAGAAGCAAACTATATTAACCTTGTAGATTGTTATAGTAACAATAAGTTAAGCTTTGTCAGTGTGCCATGTGTTATACCCAGTTTACCCCATACTTGCCAACCTTGAGACCTCCGATTTCGGGAGGTGGGGGGTGGGGGGCGTGGTCGAGGGCATGGTTAAGATATATATATATATATATATATATATATATATATATATATATATATATATATATATATATATATATATATATATATATATATATAAGAAATACTTGACTTTCAGTGAATTCTAGCTATATATTTTTTTTTTATTACAAAGGGAATAAGCGGTAGGAAATGGATGGATGGATGTATTTACACGTATACACACACATAACACTCATCTACTCATTGTTGAGTTAAGGGTTGAATTGTCCATCCTTGTTCTATTCTCTGTCACTATTTTAGAACACACACATTATACAAATATACATTATAAAATCAATAAGAAAACGGGAGCTCTAATTTGGGAGTCTGAATAAGAATCAGAAGTTCCTATATAAACATTGCGCACTCACGTCGCCTTTTTGTATTGATTACTGCAGCTGTGCACTGGATTCCTTCACAAATACAAACTACAACTCACAAACACTTTAGAGTTAGGCTCCACCATCAGAATGTGTACTTAAACTTCTACATGTAAAGCGACTTTGGGTACTTAGAAAAGCGCTATATAAATCCCAGTTATTATTATTATTATTATTAAACTTATAAAGATCACATGGATATTATTCAGTGAGTTGATTCACCAAAACTAACCTGTTATACAGGAGGAAAAAGCACACAGGACGTTTCAATTGTTCACAGACTGGTCGCGCTCATCAGAATGACAAGACACTTCCGGTCTGCAGGTGATAGCATTTAATTGGGAAGAAACGCCCTACTGCCCAATGTGAATACTGATAAATGTGTAATGACAGCTCCAAAAACGAATTCAAACCACAAAATAAATTAAATAAATCAACACAAAAATGTGACACACTATGGGTGGGTCACAAATGCATGTACAGTAGATGGCAGTATTGTCCTGTTTAAAAGTGTCACAACATTGCTGTTTACGGCAGACGAACTGCTTTACAGTAGACGAAAACTTGACTGCTGTTGTTGTGTGTTGTTACCGCGCTGGGAGGACGTTAATGAAACTGCCTAACAATAAACCCACATAAGAAACCAAGAACTCGCCCTCGATCATTATTATATTGTGGGAAAGTGGACGTGTGAACAGGCTGTCAACATGTCACTCAGGTCCGCATGGAGCTGGAGGGGGCGTGGCCTCTAGCTCCGCCTGTATTTCGGGAGATTTTCGGGAGAAAATTTGTCCCGGGAGGTTTTCGGGAGAGGCGCTGAATTTCGGGAGTCTCCCGGAAAATCCAGGAGGGTTGGCAAGTATGGTTTACCCTAGGGCAACAACGTTAATATATGTTTGATGAAACATGATTATATGCATGAGTGTACGTATGCATATGTACTTGTATATGTACAGTATGTGTATATGTGTTTGTACAGTGAATGGATTTTTTTAAACTGTTAATAACACTCGCCATGAATAAATAGAAACATTTACAGATAGTACATGTGATCAATATTGGTATTGGCCAATTCTCACTCCTGGATGATTGATATCGTAATTGGCAGCATAAATCCCCGATTGGAAAATCCCTACCCATGACTATTGTTACTGTCGACAGGAGGTTATGTATTCTCTGGTGTTACGTTAATTAGTTAGCAACATAACTCAAAAAGCTATGGACGGATATTGATAAAACTTTCAGGAAATATCAAAAATAGGATAAGGAAAAAGTGAATAGATTTTGATCTGGTGATCAGGATCGTTCCCCCCGCATCATCTTACGTTTTTGTTATGAGGCTGAATTTCTCTGTGTTTGTATGCTACCGACCCCGCCTCCATCCCCAGAGAGTGGATGACTGATGAGTGTTGACTCAGTTTTCTTCCGTTATAGAACAAACAATGACAATGAACATTATTGCACTACAAATGGAGCAATACAAATACCAATATAAATAGGACTACTGATTTTGAATAATAATGATAATTACCTCTATTATTATCAACAATACAATGTTTTCAAATGCAACAATACATAAATGTAATGATAACTTGAATTACAAAAGAAAGCAGATAAGTGGAGGGGAAGAAAGGGAAGCGGACTATATTAACCTTGTAGATTGTTATATTAAAATAGGTTCAACTTTATCAGTGTGCTATGTTGTACCCAGTTTCCACTAGGGGGGACAACGTTAAAATATGTTTGTTGAAACGTGATCATATGCATGAGTTTATGTATGCATATGTGCTTGTGTATGTACAGTACATGTATATGTATGTTTGTACAGTGAATGTGCGTGTGGAGGTATGTAATGTATCTGTGTATATATGGGCGAGCGTATGTACCTATGTGTGCACGTATGAATTAATAATTTTGTGTATGTGCATATGTATGTGTGTTTGTATGTACAATATATTTGTCTCTCAGTATGAGCGAGAGCCAAAGTACGGACCCAGCCACCAAGACAGCCCAACCCAAAACAGCAGGTGCATTACCCAGGGAACAAGGACCCACCGGCCCCACGCAGGCAGGCCGGCCAGCGTCAAGACACCCAGAACAGGGCCCACCATGTTGCCAGGCAGGCCGTAGACAGATGCGCCCGGCAGAGGACAAGGCACAGGAGAAGAAGGAGACAGCCAGCCCCAAAGCCAACAAGAGACCATACCCTACTCAGGCATTTTCAATCTTATTTCTGCTACGTTACTTTACATTTATCGTACGTTATGAAGCTGTGTGTGTATGCTAGCTACACCCACCTCCACCCACAAAGACTTTGGATTTGGATTTTGATTAAACTTTTACGAAATGTTAGAAATGAGATAAGAAACAAGTGATTAGGAAATGTTGCAAATGGGAAGGGATTTTGGGGGTGATCTAGATTGCTGTCTGGAAACAGTGTTTGTTTTTTAAAGGATTCTTTAAGATTAGGAGAGTCAACTTGGACTGATTGTTTTGATATACAAAGTTTTGGAAGATTCTTGCAAGGTTTTGTATGATCCACACCAGTGGCGCGCTGTCAGGGGAGGCAAGTGAGGCAGTGCCTCACCTTGCCACCAGGGGGGTAAAAAGCTTATTAACCATGAGATGTTCAAAAACGAAGTAATACAATAAAATAAGTTTTAATATTTATCTTTTGGTCTATGCTTTCTATGTGATTTTGGTGTGGTTCCTGCATATTTTTCCGTGTTTCCTGATCAAAATAACAAGGCAGATGAGAAGTGAGGAAGACACAGGTGGTGCCTCCACGGCTACACACAAAGTGTATTGAGCGTGTGCGTGAGAGGGGGTGCCTGCTTGTTGCCATGGGGAAAAGGCAGGCCATGAGGCAGCGAGTACCTCTGCCTTAAAGTAGGGGGCGATATATCAAAAGTTCATGAACTGCCAACACCGGATAACCCTTAAGTAGTAGAAAAAGAAAACAACAGACAACAACCGCAACGCTTCCCGCAAACTGTGACACTTTTTTGCCCTAAAAATTGAGAATATAATTTCTAAAATAAGGAATTTTTCAAGACTGGACTTTCAATCAAAGCAAGTAGTCATTAATACTGTGGTTTGAGGACAGAAAATAACGCGTTCATTTCAAAAGGATTTGAAAAGAATGGCTCTGTGGCTGTGCTACAAAACACGTCTTTATTGCTTTCCCTGCCTTTTATTCTCAATGAGTGACCGTGTTTGGACCCAAATGGGATATACTGAGGTAGCAACTTGTCCAGGGTGTACCCTGCCTTCCGCCCAAATTCAGCAGAGATAGGCTCCAGCACCCCCCGCAAGGGACAAGCGGTAGAAATGGACGGATGGGATGGATCTGAAAAACCTGCCAAGAAGCCTCGAAAAACATGAAAGCTCATTTGCCCACAATCAAGGTCAGATTTCTTTCAAAACGTTTGGAATATCACGTATTGATCTGGCTCTAAATAAACAATGGAGACTAATTATCAGCATCCACAATGTCAATGTAAAGGAAAATCGTGAAATATTAAAATACCTGATAAATGCCACAAACAGGAGCTTGCATTTTGTGGCAATTATCTCAATTGAGAAAGAGAGACTATTAAAACTCAAAGAAAAATAGAAAAAGGAGGACTTCTACAACAAAGTCATAGAGATCTTCGTCCAGAAGGAAAGGCGAATGGACTTCATTTACAAGTAAAGGTAAGATATACTGTCATCCAAAATTCGGCCCACGGGAAGTTGCAAGTTAAAAATAAATAACTGAATGTTATTATTTTTTTATTTTTATTATTATTATTTAAACAAATATATGTCCTTTCTAATCCATTTTCCACCGCTTGTTACTCTCGGTGTCTCCTAGCCGCTCAGGGATATAATTTCCCATCGATAACGTGACATCATTGCGCTCACGCCACAGTGTCAGGCGAGCACGCAGCAAGTGCACGCTCTTTCAGTCAATTAGTGCGCAAGGAATATATGTATGTATATATATATATATATATATATATATATATATATATATATATATATATATATATATATATATATATATATACAGCCAGTCCCCCGGCCAAATTGTTTCAACCCAATGCGGCCCCCAAGTCAAAAAGTTGTCTGCTCTGCAGTTGCTGTGTTAATTGTGTGCTTAATTGTGTTTTATTCTCGCAACATACTGTGTGTTTTTGAGCCGTTACCATTGCATCATACTGTCATGTTTGTACAAACGTAAATCGACTTGCGAGTCAGTGACATAGCATCATTCTGTTTGTTTTTAAATCTGACTAGTGGGTCAGTGCCTCCCCAACCTCAAACCTCACTGCAGGTCACTGATCCACACAGTTACCTGTTATTCCAATAATTACCAATGAAAGGCAATCATACGCAATAATCGCTGTAACACTTATTGTCTCGCAATAAAGTTACTCTATTATATATGTATATGACTTGTCTAAAGCTCATAGACATATACTACAGTCTCAGTAGTGGCAATGGACTGTGGATACAAGTTAGTTTTTTTTTTTTTAAGTTTAGTCTTTATTTGAAGGGACAATGCACAGAAACATTAAGCTCAAAGACAGATATGTTCTGTACCAGATTATAGCTAAATAGCTAATTTCCATCTGCAGTCCCTGGCTACCGAAATTAAAGAGATACAAAAATCATGCAATAAAATTATGACAATAAAATCATACACAAGTATTAAGAAAAAAGTCTTAACATGCCCTTTCATGGACACATACTTAATATACAATACAACCACACCTCATTTACATCATCTCACAAAGACAATACATGCTCTTTGTTCACATCTGTCATCATTTGTAAAAACAATCTTGATTTTAACAGACACACCTCACAATTTACCACAAAAATGCTCTCATGGATAAATATAATACACATTAAGTTGACACGTCAAACAAGGTGCCCACCTTATTGACCGTGTGAGCAGCTTTGATTGCGCCAAAGCCACTTTTTAACTTTAATTGTGAATGAAGAGTAATCTGTTAGACTTTTCAAGTTTGTTGTGAAGTTCTGAAAGTGTGTGTAAAATCAAATGATATTAAACAATTTTAACACCATGGCATATCGTATGTTTGAACTGGGTAAAGCTGTTGGTGTTCATTGGACATATCCAATCACAGCCAGTTAATTCAAAAATTTTGCTTGCACATTTTCACGTTGAAACATTGGATTCTGACTGATGTCATTCCGTAATTATACTATAATACATTTCTTTAAAATGAAGTGCCCATGACAACCTTCCCGAACGCCTCTATGCTTTACCCCGCGTACTAAAACCACAGTGTCTTATTCTTTGTCTGCCATTACTCATGCTTAGCCTTACACTGTATTTCTACTTAGTACTACCCCTTTATCTTATTCTGGTCTGTCACACCCTGCTCTGCCTTTGTATCCTGCACTATTCTATTCCCATGCCTGGTGAGAACACTGGCACGTCTGATCAACTAAACAGATCCCCCAGCAGGCCCTGTTCCTCCCTGCGGAGAGCCCAGGATTGTGAAGAATGTTAACATTGTATTACAGTACGCCACCACATACACAATGTCCCTCAGTGAACAACACAGCTTTATCTGCCTCTCCGGGGATCTGGGCGATGCATTTTTTCTCTCACTGCTTCTCTATTTCTATGATTTTCTCACTGTCCTTTGCTCTCACCTCCCCCCTCGTTCTCGGCGCACATGTGCGATAGACAGAATATCAGGATTACAGTATGAGCTGACATGGTGACACGGTGTTAATCGTCAGAGTCGTGTTTGTTTCCGCCCAGAAACTGTCACCCTCTAATAACGAGCCCCCAAAACCAACACAATTGGCAATTGGAATGGCAGGAGTAGCACAATAGGCACAAAACCCGGCAATCTTGTCAACATACACAAATGGAAGGTCTGGAAGGAAGCACCAGACATCCCCTTTTCTCTTGTCATACAAAACACATGCATACTCGTCGTGTCTTCGTCCTGAGTGTCAGCAAAGGCTACAATTAATTTAGTAATTGCCCCCAACCTCCCCAACACACATTCACACACACATATACTGTATACATCCACCCCAGCCCCGCCGAGCCCTGAACACACACTTTCAATACTTCAGTGGTACTCCAAACAACTCTGTATTGCTCCATCTGCATCCACACTAGGATTGTACCGGTATTAGTATAATACCGCGATACTAGTGAATCATATTCGGTACTATACCACCTCTGAAAAGTAGTGGTCCACCAATCCCCCGCGCCCCCGTCATCGTCACGTCGTGTCATTGCTGGTTTACAAGCAGAGGAGCATGTTCGCCAGAGCACAATCACGGAGTACTTACAAGCAGACACCGTGTGTAGACAGAAAGGGACAACGGATGCATGTTGGCTTAAAAACTAAAGATAAAGGTGAAGCTATAACACTGAAACGCCCTCAGGAAGAGGTGCTTTAAGACATGGCTAGCTAGCTGGTTTTATAAAAATGTATATTATGTTTATAAACTCAGGAAGTATGTCCCTGGACACATGAGGACTTTGAATATGACCAATGTATGATCCTGTAACGACTTAGTATCGGATTGATACCCAAATTTGTGGTAACATCCAAAACTAATGTAAAGTATCCAAACAACAGAAGAATAAATGATCATTACATTTTAACAGAAGTGTAGGTAGAACATGTTGAAAGAGAAAGTAAGCAGATATTAACAGTATATGAACAAGTAGATCAATAATTCATTTTCTACCACTTGTCCTTAATTTTGACAAAATAATAGAATGGAAAATGACACAATATGTCAGCTAAATTAGGAGCCTTTGTTTGTTTACTAACTACTAAAAGACAAGTTGTCGTGTATGTTCACTATTTTATTTAAGGACAACATTGCAATAAGAAACATATGTTTAATGTACCCTAAGATTTTTTGTTCAAATGAAGCCAATAATGCCATTTTTTGTGGTCTCCTCTATTTAGAAAAGTATCAAAAAGTACCGAAAAGTGTCGAAATTATTTTGGTACAGGTACCAAAATATAGGTATCGGGACAACACTAACCCACACATATTGGTCGGTTCTTAAGCACATTATGTAAGACTTTGTACAAAATGCACAATAATAGTGTTTTGAAAATGTATTATTTTGTTATAATAGGAAAGCCGTTTGGGTATGTTATTCTGAATAACATACCCAAACGGCTTTCCTATTATAACTTATTCAAATAAGTTATAATAGGAAAGCCGTTTGGGTATGTTATTCAGAATAACATACTTATTGAGTCTGTTTAGCTGATTGGAGAGCCGGCTTCCGCAGCTCGTAAGTCCATAACGATGACTTCTGTTTTGTTTGTTTAGCCGTATCATGATTGTTCATAATTAGGACCGGCTAGATTGTTAGTTTTAGTGCTTTAATAATAGTGTTTTGAAAATGTATTATTTTGTTATAGTAGGAAAGCCGTTTGGGTATGTTATTCTGAATAACATACCCAAACGGCTTTCCTATTATAACTTATTCAAATAAGTTATAAACAGCTTTCCTATTATAACTTATTCAAGTCACACATAGGGATTGTGAATGATCGTCAAAATTCCCCAAAATGTGCAATTCCCCTTTAAAAATGCGGTGTTTGGCCTGCGACCTATTTTTTTTATTTTACAACTTCAATTCAACCCTTGTAAGCAAAATGTTTGGATACCCCTGATACTAGGAAAGGATCTGGCTAAACCTAGATTGGCACAAAAAATATGGCCCTAACTTTTTGGTCCAGACTGGATGAAAAATGTTGACAATAATTTACAATTAAGAGTGTCCCAATGCGATATCGATATTGGTCCGATAGCCACTAAAACACATGTATCGTGGTCTATCAGCATGAATCCAAAGCGTCCTAATAAGCAGTCCAGCAATTCAACCCAGCAGCAACTGGAGCCCATGTGATCACAACAACAGCCAGGTGCTAACAGCAAGTGGTGGGTGCCATGATGTAAACTTGATTTTCTACACTTTCAAGTGAGGAAAAAAAAATGGTGCATTCAGCGATGACACGGAGAGTTAGTCAGAAGAAGAAAATTGCAAATGCAGCCCAAACAACACTGCCATCGTTCAGGTTGTTGGAGAACCGTGTAGAATTGATGGTGTGCAGAGGCGATTCTGGATTGCAGATTATTTTATCATTATTACAGTAATTTGCTTTCATCACCTATGATACAAAGTTTATAGAACTTATTATTAAAGTTACCGGTAAAGTTCCAAGGATTGTCACACACTCACTGGGTGTGGTGAAATGTATCCTCTGCATTTGACCCATCCCCATGTTCACCCCCTGGGAGGTAAGGGGAGCAGTGAGCTGCAGCGTGGGACGCACTCGGGAATCATTTGGTGATTTAACCCCCAATTCCAACCCTTAATGCTGAGTGCCAAGCAGGGAGGCAGTAGGTCCTATTTTTTGTAGTTTTTGGTATGACTCGGCCGGGGTTTGAACTCACAACCTCCCAGGCTCAGGGCGGACATACTAACCACAAGGCCACTGAGCTGGTTATCATACATTGTCTTGACCTACATTGGAAAGATTTTAGAAGCTTTACTGCACACACTTGATCAAATTGGCCCCCATATCATATTTTACATTGCATCCTTACTGTACTGAACATGTTCTTTGTACTTTATTGCCAGTGTGGATGTAAAGTGGGTCTTAAATTGTATTCATTATGGTCTTAAAAAGTCTTGAATTTGATTACATGATCACAAAATAAATTATCCAAGTAGGTATCATATCTGATTGATATTGGTATCGGCAAATAGTCATGGCTACAATGTCGGTATTGTATCGGAAGTGAAAAGGTCAGACCTATTTTTTAAATAATTTTTGTAAGTTTTACAATATAACTAAAACAATTATTACTTATACTGAACAAAAATTGTAATATACAGTTTGGACTAGTCAGCTAACAATGTAGCAAATGGTAGTCATCTATTTCGCCTATAAAACCCTTGAGAAAAATGCCAACAATGCTCCATTTGCATTCCGTGACCTGAATATTAACCACACTTTAGCAACAATGTTATCATAAAAGCTAATGCTGAGAAACTATTTATTTTGTATTATTATTTTTTATTTTAGCTAGCTTAAACAGCTATTGACATACTGAGCAAGTGAGCTGCTGCATCACCTCCGAAGTGGTAAAAGTCTGTGCTGTATTATAAATTATGCATATGGAAGTGTAGCAGAAGATTGTGACCGTGAGGCAAGAAGTTAATCAACCTTGCAATTCAATTTAGCACAGAAAAAAAGGGAGACAATACAATATACTCGTTTTCATCCACCTTTTGTTTTTTTAACCTGAGTGAGGATTACAATGAATACATTATCCATCCGGATCTGGTGCTGAAAGATATAAACATCCCATCAGCCGGCATCCCAGTGAAAGCGGACATTGTACAGTAAGTGATTGATTTATTATGTTCGTAGTTTGTATTTCTTGTTGAGCACTTAGCAATACTTCTACATGATGCTTTGTGTTTCACTACAGTTGAATTTGCTTATCACCTAACTTCTGAAACTTGTAGCTCATCCTTCGTACAAACCCTGTTTCCATATGAGTTGGGAAATTGTGTTAGATGTAAATATAAACGGAATACAATGATTTGCAAATCCTTTTCAACCTATATTCATTTGAATGCACTACAAAGACAAGATATTTGATTTTCAAACCCATAAACTTAATTTTTTTTTGCAAATAACAATTAACTTAGAATTTCATGGCTGCAACACGTGCCAAAGTAGTTGGGAAGGGGCATGTTCACCACTGCGTTTCATGGCCTTTCCTTTTAACAACACTCAGTAAACGTTTGGGAACTGAGGAAGCACATTTTTTAAGCTTCACAGGTGGAATTATTTCCCATTCTTGCTTGATGTACAGCTTAAGTTGTTCAACAGTCCGGGGGTCTCCGTTGTGGTATTTTAGGCTTCATAATGCACCACACATTTTCAATGGGAGACAGGTCTGGACTACAGGCAGGCCAGTCGCACTCTTTTACTATGAAGCCACGTTGATGTAACACGTGGCTTGGCATTGTCTTGCTGAAATAAGCAGGGGTGTCCATGGTAACATTGCTTGGATGGCAACATATGTTGCTCCAAAACCTGTATGTACCTTTCAGCATTAATGGCGCCTTCACAGATGTGTAAGTTACCCATGTCTTGGGCACTAATACACCCCCATACCATCACAGATGCTGGCTTTTCAACTTTGCGCCGATAACAATCCGCATGGTTCTTTTTCTCTTTGGTCCGGAGGACACGACGTCCACAGTTTCCAAAAACAATTTGAAATGTGGACTCGTCAGACCACAGATCACTTAGATGAGCTCAGGCCCAGCGAAGCCGACTGCGTTTCTGGGTGTTGTTGATAAACAGTTTTTGCCTTGCATAGGAGAGTTTTAAATTGCACTTACAGATGTAGCGACCAACTGTAGTTACTGACAGTGGGTTTTTGAAGTGTTCCTGACCCCATGTGGTGATATCCTTTACACACTGATGTCGCTTGTTGATGTAGTACAGCCTGAGGGATCGAAGGTCACGGGCTTAGCTGCTTACGTGCAGTGATTTCTCCAGATTCTCTGAACCCTTTGATGATATTACGGACCGTAGATGGTGAAATCCCTAAATTCCTTGCAATAACTGGTTGAGAAAGGTTTTTCTTAAACTGTTCAACAATTTGCTCACGCATTTGTTGACAAAGTGGTGACCCTCTCCCCATCCTTGTTTGTGAATGACTGAGTATTTCATGGAATCTACTTTTAAACCCAATCATGGCACCCACCTGTTCCCAATTTGCCTGTTCACCTGTGGGATGTTCCAAATAAGTGTTTGATGAGCATTCCTCAACTTTATCAGTATTTATTGCCACCTTTACCTACTTCTTTGTCACGTGATGCTGGTATCAGATTCTAAAGTTAATGATTATTTGCAAAAAAAAAAAGGTTTATGAGTTTGAACATCAAATATGTTGTCTTTGTAGCATATTCAACTAAATATGGGTTGAAAAGGATTTGCAAATCATTGTTTTCCGTTTATATTTACATCTAACACAATTTCCCAACTCATATGGAAACAGGGTTTGTATATTCAGGCTTAAAAATCATCATATATCCCAAAGTAATCGTCATTGGCTCTCATGAAGTCTGCCATAAATAATAGTTGTTGTTATTGTTAAAGGAAATAGCAAACGTTATGATGTGCTTTGTGAAATCAATGTGCGGACATATATACTTACAGCATGTATATAAAATGTTAGAGGTTTTTTAGAGCGCTTTGTGGGTGGAATAGCTCAAATCCTCATTAGCTCCATTGTTAGTACAAGTACATATTTTATATATTACAATTTCGAATGCACAAAAAAGATAAAAACGTATATGTTCTTGTCAAACATACGTATTGTAAATGATGGCCAAATTTCCCCCAAAAAGCGCCGTTTCCCTACAAGTGTGAGGAGTTAAAACCTGTAGCGCTGTATGCAACGTAGTGAAGATAATTTCTGTGATATGTGGCAACGAGTTCGCCTTGCAGATAAGCAATCAATAGTTGAGTGAGTTTAAAATAGAAGTTAGCTTTTGGTGGGCTAAACAAAACTACTAACTTTGGGCATAACCACCTTATTAGCTTTATTTAAGGGGTTCTCACTTTGCCTGTTTGGGGCGGTATAGCTCGGTTGGTAGAGCGGCCGTGCCAGCAACTTGAGGGTTGCAGGTTCGATCCCCGCTTCCGCCATCCTAGTCACTGCCGTTGTGTCTTTAGGCAAGACACTTTACCCACCTGCTCCCAGTGCCACCCACATTGGTTTAAATGTAACTTAGATATTGGGTTTCACTATGTAAAGTGCTTTGAGTCACTAGAGAAAAGCGCTATATAAATAGAATTCACTTCACTTCACTGTTAAAGGCCCCCTTACCTCTCCTGCTTTTTTTTAAAAAGCAATCATATTCTGTTTCCAAAGACTGAAAAGTTCATCCAGATGGACATGGACAAACATTGACAGCAATGTGGAGGTAATGCACCATTATGTTCCGTTTCTTGAGAACCTGGGATCCTTCCTCTCGAATGCCCCCGTTCACTTCGCTCAATGTGCGGCTTTAGCTAAGTGGCAGTGTTTTCGCTGTAACCTTTGTTAGACAGCTGCAGACCTCACCAATTGCACTCTGTCCATGCCATCAGCAACACAAAGAGCGTCATCAAATTGTTACAAAGTTCTGAGCAAATAATGTTACGTGTTGGCATGGTGAGGTGAGGCAACGTGCAGGTAAGATGATTCTTAACTGTCACGGCCTGGGCGCATGCCAAAGTGCAAATAAATCAATGAGCCTCGCGAAGCGCACCTCGGGACACGCTCACAGCCGCTCTTCTCCTGCACGCGTCACTCACGCCCCTGCTTTCCCTAACCGCATCATGGTCATGCGCCGGCAAGGCTGCAGACGATCAGCAATCTGTGCACCTGGGTCTGATGAAGGCGAGCAGCATAAAGACCAGCGGACCGAAGATCCGGCGCCGGAACGTAGTTCTCTGTTTACAGTAAGCTATCGTGTCTATGGCTCCCCTCACACGTACTTGCTCTCTCTCTCTCTGTGTATCTTCCCAGTTCCTGTGTTTTATGTCCTTTGTGTTTCCCGCAATACTTTCCCTGTCTCCCGCGATCGAGCTGTGTGCCTCGACTTCCCTTTGGATTCCGGACTGCCTCCTTCGATCCTCGACCCCCGCTTTGGACACGGACCTCTCAACATCTCTCTCCAGCCCCACGGACCTCCCGCTTGGGTTAGGGGCCTTCTTCTGCTTAGCCCCTTTTGGACTTGTCTGCTTCCTCACTCAACACTCCCGGTAACACACTCATTAATTCCTACACATAGTCTCACTCCATACACCCTCTTGGATTCTTGGTCACACTCCTTACCGGTGTGTAGATTATTATTATTGTTTCGTTATTATATATATATATATATATATATATATATATATATATATATATATATATATATATATATATATATATATATATATATATATAATAAAATCATTGAGCTTACTACGCCCTCTTGTGGTCTGTGCCGTCTACACTCCCCCCGTATGTAACATAAACAAGGCGAAATACAAAAGGTAGTGTCGCTACGAAGCACACCTAGATCTCTTGGCGTAGCAAACCATCATGAAACAAAGCAGTAGTGAGTGTAACGCTAACAAGAACGCATCAGTGGCGAACAACGAACCAGCAAGGACTGGTAGGGTGGGAGGGGTATAAGAAAGTGCATGATTGGGATTGGCAACATATGTGTGTCCTAATCACCAAAGAGACAGGTGCATGAGCTCTGTGGTCCTAGCAACGGGAAGATAAACAAAAGAGGGAAGAAGCGCTGGCAACGTACAGTTAATACATACTAAACTTAGGGAAGAATAATAACCAAAACAAGACATGACCTGCATTGACAAGTTAAGATAAACATATTACTTATATTTTGTAAAACATTT
This sequence comes from Nerophis lumbriciformis, assembly GCF_033978685.3. Classification (NCBI taxonomy): domain Eukaryota; kingdom Metazoa; phylum Chordata; class Actinopteri; order Syngnathiformes; family Syngnathidae; genus Nerophis; species Nerophis lumbriciformis. The sequence continues at coordinate 18,319,656 of NC_084551.2, forward strand.
AAAAAAATGTTCTGACAATAAAATTGCATTTACATTTTTGCAAGAAAGTAATGTACTGTCATTAGTTATAATGAATTATAATTCAAAAGTGTGATTAATCAGATTAAAAAAAAAAAATCATTTAGCAGCACTAATCAAAACCAAGCTTATTATGGATAGGAAAGCCTAGCAAGGCAACCAATAGGTAAGAAACCAATTGAATGATAAATTATTGTTAAACTTTTTATCTTATTTTTTTGGCTGATTTACGACCCGTCAGCATGAGATATGGCAAAAGAAAGCTCGCGCAAGAGGAAGGTTAAATAAAGGCAGATACTAATGAGAGAGCATATTGGCCTGATGTGCGTGTTTGTATTCGTTCTTTGCAGAGCAGCATTCCCTGCTGCCGCCATAGGGAAAGCATGTGTGGAGCGGCAGCTGCAAAAAAAAAAAATTCCAAATGCGCTCTGACGCAAAGTGACAGCTCTGTATATCTCGCACTGGCACTGACAGCTGACAGATGGGTAGCACTCATACACCGCAGGAAAAAAGACAGCGAGCGGGGGGGAGGAGGTAAAGAGGGAGAGAAAGAAAGGAGGAAAAGAGAAAGCCCCCAGGTTGATTCGCCGGCATTGCTCAGTGTGTTCAGAGGGCCGGCGTTTGATTGAGTGCTACAGAGAATAATAAACCCTACTGCCATGCCAGGCTTTCTTATCTCTCGCTTTCGTGTTCTCTCTACCACCTCACTTCGTCCTATTGTGGTCCCTCCTTTGTTTTTAGTTTTTTTTTTGCTTTTGCCCCATATTCCCTAGGCCCATCTTCAACACCTTGTGGTCTATCTTCATGTTTTCCTTTGTCTCCCTCTTTCCAATCGTCTTCAGCCTGCCTCTATCGGCCATCCCGCTGTATTTGTCTCTCTCTATCAGAGCTGTGGGAGACAAGGGTAAGAGGTCCCTGTCAAACAGACCAACAGTACTCACTCACGGTTATTCCCTCGAGTATCTGACATGGATCTGGAGCTTATAGCGCTCTCTTTTTCCACATCTACTGATACACACTCCAAACACACAGGAGCCAGTGAGCTACAGTACAATTTAGAGACGTGACGTTCGGGAACGAGGCGAGTCTTTTGAATGGCTCTTTGAAGTAAACAATGAGAAGCCGTTCATTTAGGAGCCGTTTTGATATGCATATTGCCTAGGCTGCTTTTATGTGTGTGCCAGCTGACTGGACCGGAGTCACACCGCCTGAAAAAACCCTCAAAATCAATCAATCAAAGTTTATTAAAATAGCCCTAAATCACGAGTGTCTCAAAGGGCTGCACAAGCCGCAACAACATCCTCGGCTCAGATCCCACATCAGGGCAAGAAAAAACTCAACCCAATGGGATAGAATGAGAAACCTTGGAGGGGACTGCAGATGTCCCCCGGGGCGACCAGTGCAATGGACGTCAAGTAGATCTAGGTAATAGTGTAAGAGTTCAGTCCATAGTGAGGCCAGCAGGAGATCATCTTGAGTGGAGTTAGCAGCGCAGAGACGTCATCAACTGATGCACAGATGAGTGGTCTTCCCCGGGTCCTGACTCTGAACAGCTAGCGCATCATCTGTGGTCAGCTAATCTCTCCACGCAGGAGAGGGGGGCAGAGCAGAAAAGAGACGGCAGATCAACTGGTCTAAAAGGGGGGTCTATTTAAAGGCTAGCGTATACAAATGAGTTTTAAGATGGGACTTAAATGCTTGTACTGAGGTAGCATCTCTAACTGTTATCGCCATGTAAAATCGCTAATGCTAATAACTAGCAGGTAAAACACAAAGCAGGTAACAGCTAGTGTCTAATCTGTGGTCACCTAATCTGTGACCCCCCCTCTACACGAAGGAGAGGAGAAAAGAAACTGCAGATCAACTTGTCTAAAAGGGGGGTCTATTTAAAGGCTAGATTATATAAAATTAGTTTTAAGATGGGACTTAAATGATTGTAAAATGACCACAAGTAAAAGGAAACTGGTTTTGGTTCACTGTTTTGTTATGGATTTGTTAAAGGGGACCTATGGCCCCGTTTACACCGCACACCAAATCTGATTTTGTTTTCCCTCGAGCGGGGGTCAGCGGGGCTCCTTGGAGCTTTTTGTAAACTTGAAAAAGATGGGGGAAATATATATTTGTTGTTTTGATAATGTTTCTGTAGGAGGCCAACATAACACAAACCTCCCTAATTATTTGATATGTTTGTGTTTATGCTTCAGCACCGTTTTGTCCTACTAATTTTGGTTGTCCTTGAACTCACCGCAGTTTGTTTACATGTACAACTTTCTCCAACGCTGCCACCGAAAGACGTGTTTTATGCCACTTCTTTGTCTCATTTTGTCCACCAAACGTTTTATGCTGTGCATGAATGCACAAAGGTGAGCTTTGTTGATGTTATTGACTTGCGTGGATTGCTAATAATCCATGCTAACATGCTTTTTAGGCTAGCTGTGTGTACATATTGCATCATTATGCATCGTTTGTAGGTATATTTGAGTTCATTTAATTTCCTTTACTTATGTCCTCTGTGTATTTAATTTATATTTGCATGTCTCATGACACATTATCTGTATGTAACATTGGCTGCATTTCTGATTGTGTGTCATGTTGTTCCAGACCACAGCAAACGTTATCGTGTTGTTCCACAACACAGCAAACGTTACCCAGCTTGCAAAGATTGTAATAAATCCATTAGAAGAAGACAGCCTGTCCTTTCCTTTAACTTGGGCACACACACCTATACCTTTCGCAGTTTTAAGCCAGTAATTTCCAGGAGTTATCTAAACCTCTGAGACACTTAATGTGTTGCCTTCATTATAACGCTTACAAAGGGCTTTTAATTTGTTGCGGCTCCCGACAGATTAGTTTTTTGTATTTTTGGTCCAGTATGGCTCTTTCAACATGTTGGGTTGCCGACCCCTGCCCTAAAGTGACACAAATCAGATTTTTTTTTTTGTGCCAGTCATACCGCTCCAAAGTGCTTCAAATCTGACCTTTTCGCATCAGATTCGGGCCACATCAAGAGGTAGTCCAAATCCAATTGAAATCTGATCTTTTCAAATGTAACTATAAACTAAACACAATGCGACCTGAATGTGACCCAGTATGTGACTTTTTTGTCAGCTTTGGGCGAGCTGCGTCATTGGTGTGTGTGTGGGATAAAAAAAAAAGAAAAGTATATATATATATATATATATATATATATATATATATATATATATATATATATATATGTATATGATAGGGAATTGGCCATAGCATGAGAATGTGAGTGTGAATGTTGTCTGTCTATCTGTGTTGGCCCTGCAATGTGATGGGTACTTGTCCAGGGTGTACCCCGCCTTCAGCCTAGGGCTGGGGGATATAGTCAAAAAAGTATATCTCGATAAATTTGTACTTAAACTCGATATTTAGTATATATCTCAATATATGTTCCAGTGAAAGTATACATAGATTCAGTGAATTTGAAGTGGATGACAACTGTACTGTAAACAGTCAGTGGAACTTTTATTAACCCAGTTAGTCAAGATGGTTATTAACAGCACAGAAAATAAACTGTTTAAGTAGCACATAATTAAATAACATAAATAAAATACAAAATATTATTTCTACGTAAAATAAATAACATAGCTGAGCAAATAATACAAAATGCATTAAACTCAAATTAAAAAAAACATTTGCAGGCAGGCACTTTTTAATTCCCTGTCGACTATGTAATGCACCGTCACACACGTACGGTTCTGGTCAGCGCCAAGTAAGTGACTTAACTTAATTGTGCGGCTATGATCTTCCTCACTTCGGCATACATTTGGCAGCATTTCTCGTACAAAATATGCCCGGCTTGGCAACTGGAGAACAGTTTTGATTTGGGCTTACATGGTAAACAACTCAAATGAATGTTTTACCTACTCAGTGGCCTAGTGGTTAGAGTGTCCCCCCTGAGATCGGTAGGTCATGAGTTCAAACCCCGGCCGAGTCATACCAAAGACTATAAAAATGGGACCCATTACCTCCCTGCTTGGCACTCAGCATCAAGGGTTGTAATTGGGGGTTAAATCACCAAAAATGATTCCCGGGCGTGGCACTGCTGCTGCCCACTACTCCCCTCACCTCCCAGGGGGTAAACAAGGGGATGGGTCAAATACAGAGGACAAATTTCACCACACGTAGTGTGTGTGTGAGAATCTTTGGTACTTTAACTTTATCCAGACGCAAGCATTTGTCCAAATGTGGACAAGTATACGCATCCTGGGTTTCCTGGACGTCGTTTAGACTTAGACTTAGACTAGTTTTCGACTTCCTTTTTATTGTCATTCAAAATTGGACTTTACAGTACAAATTAACTCATGGTAGTGCAGGATAAAAAAGCAATAAGGTGCATATATAAATAAATAAATAGGTTACTGTACAGATAAATATATTGCACTTTTTCATATGCATCCACGTTTATGGATGTATGTTATATTGTCTTTTTTATTCCAGCGAGTTAATCCATTTTGGGGGGAGTTGAGGGGATAATTATGATGCGTTCAAGAGTCTTACGGCCTGAGGGAAGAAGCTGTTACAGAACCTGGAGGTTCTGCTTCGGAGGCTGCGGAACCTCTTTCTAGAGTCTAGCCGGGAAAACAGTCCTTGGTGGGGGTGGGAGGAGTCTTTGCAGATTTTCTGAGCCCTGGTTAGGCAGCAGCTTTTTGCGTTCTCCTGGATAGGAGGAAGAGGAGTCCTGATGATCTTTTCCGCCGTCCTCACCACTCTCTGCGGAGACTTCCAGTCTGAGGCACTGCAAGCTCCAGTCCAGACAGAGATGCTGTTGGTCAGCAGGCTCTCTATAGTGCCTCTGTAGAATGTGGTGAGAACGGGGGGAGGGAGCTGTGCTCTTTTCATTTGACGCAAAAAGTGCATGCGCTGCTGAGCTCTTTTTACAAGAGCTTCGGTGTGTAGGGACCAGGTTATATTGTCAGTTATCTGCACCCCCAGGAACTCGGTGCTGCTTACCATCTCCCCCGCTGTGTCGTTGATGAAGAGTGGAGCGTGGCTGCACTGGTGCTTCCTGAAGTCAACGATGATCTCCTTGGTCTTGTTGACATTCAGGACCAGGTTGTTGGTTCTGCACCAGTCAACCAGATGTTTCACCTCCTCCCTGTAGTCCATGTCGTTGTTGTCACGGACGAGGCCCACTACTGCCGTGTCGTCCGCATACTTCACAATGTGGTTAGTAGTGGACCTGGCACAACATGATGACTTCTGTTTTGTTTAAACAGCCGTTTTACTGCTGTGTAACAGGCACTGTTTGGAAAAACTTAAGGTATGTAAAATACAAAATCTTTCGTACATGTATGAATCCGCGGCTTTTCGTCGAGTGTGGCTAATATATGTTAACATATTTATTACTTCTAAAATGTGGTGGGTGTGGCTTAAATATGCTTTATAGCCTATAAAATATGGTATACATTCACTCGGACACAACATTACTGTAGGTACACCTGCACACTCACCGATCGATTCAGACCTGCAGAAAAATTGTTGCTTTAATCAGAATTTATATTACTGTATGTTGCACGTCGGTGTTACCATGCTCATTCCAATATTAGATACAAATAATCCTTTTTCATACCTTACTGCAAAACCCTACTAAGACAGGAACCCAAAACTGTATGCAAACTCACAGCAAAATGTATGCACCTTATGATTTAAAGCTTTGACTTTGTCCAAAATCACTATTCAACACTAACAACATTAAAAGTACAAAATAAAAAAAAATCCTCAAAGGTCCCCTTTAAATAGCCTAGATTAGCAATACACACACAAAATAGTTGTGTCCAATGATGCATTCACATATTATAGTATAGTGTGCTCGGTTTATTTTATTTTGTTCATATTTTTTTTATTCACAGAGTTTTCTAGATGTAAAATTTATAGGCTATACTTTTCCTCTATTGTTAAAATGCTTGTGTGGAAAACATACTGTAAAGTTGATTTGCATGGAGATTATTTGTAGCCTCTGTAGCTTTTATTGTGCCGCAAAGCGTCTTACAGTAGGTGAGAGAAAATTCAAAATAATGCTCAGGATAAAATTAGACTTTATGAAATATTTACAATGAAAAAAAGCACCCCAAGTGAAAGTTTAACTAATATTTTATAATATCTCTCACAAATGGAGGACACATTCGTCAACAATTGAGCTATTCGCATCAAAATCTTAATCGTTTAACTGCTACCAGCGACTAATTACTTGATAGAAACAAATAACCTCTGAAACAATTTTAATAGAGAAATATAAATAATGGGCCTTTTGAACTGCTCTTTAAAAGGAAGGGCTCATCAAGATCCAGTGTTCTTCAGGGAGCCATAAAACCCACCTCTACCCACCAGACACAAGACATTAAAAACAGCGTTGAGAACTTGTTGAATTAGGTCCTGACGTTGAGCAACTCAAACATAAAGTTGAAACAACGTGCTTTTTGACAACGTTTAATCAATGTTGGGTTCTGACGTTGATTTGACCATTACATTTTGGTCATTTCCCGACCAATATTCTGCAACACAAATACAAGGTTAAAACAAAATACTTTTTGACAACATTTATTCCATGTCAGGTTGTGACGTTGATTTGACCATTGAAATTTGGTCATTTCCCAACCACCAACGTGAATCCAACGTTGAATCAACATTGAATCAACATTGTCTCCATTTATAAATAGAACTATTTTGCAATGTTCTTTCAATGTCTTGCACCTGCTGGATAGTGCAAATATCAGCAAAAATACTGTGATATTGAAAAGATGTATGTCATTGATGTCAAAGTCAGGCAAACACTAATATTTGAGAATATATTGTAGACTGATTGTTACAACATTATTGTAGTGCCTTGCAAGAGATTGCTGATTGTTTGGGGGGAAAGTTGTACAATAGCACATGATACACACATGTTTCCTTGCTTAGAACTCCCACATCTGCGGTCCCCTCCAAGGTTTCTCATTGAATCCCATCGGGTTGGATTTTTTTCTTGCCTTGATGTGGGATCTGAGCCGAGGATGTCGTTGTGGCTTGTGCAGCCCTTTGAGACATGTGTGATTAAGGGCTGTACAAATAAACTTTGATTGATTGATTTCAACACCTTTAAATTTTGTAGTAAATATTAAAGGGTGCACGTTAGAATCAAACAGCAAGTATGTAATAAATACAATACTTACAGTATAAATACTTTGTAGAACTCAACATAAGACTAGACTGGCAAATTTAGCTTTATGGCAAAGACTACTTCATAGCTCGGCAACACACTGTTGCCTATACACTACTGCCATTTAACATCTTGGAAGTCTACTTGCAAATGAGATTTATAAATATAATAAGAAAACAAGCAATTACAACAGGACTGCAAAGTTATCATAATAAGCTAATTTCTTAAATTTTACATTAAAAATACATAAAATTGGTACTGCTGAGTACCGGTATTGATTGCCAGGTACCGGGAATTTGTATCCTTCTACACTTCCAACACTAATGAATTAAGAAATACTGTATGGTAAAAGTACTGTATACTTGTGAGGGTAAACATAACTTTAAACCTGCTCAGTGGACTTGTGGTTCAGAGTGTCCGCCCTGGGACTGGAAGGTCGTGAGCTCAAACCAAAGACTGTGCTTGGCACTCAGCATCAAGGGTTGGAATTGGGGGTTAAATCACCTAATGATTCCCGAGCTAGGCCACCGCTGCTGCTCACTGCTCCCCTCACCTCCCAGATGGTGAACATAGGGATGGGTCGAATGCAAATGATATTTTGACCACATGTAGTGTGTGTGACTATCAGTGGTACTTTAACTTTAACTTTAATTTGATGGTAATAAGCTCATTTCTAAATTTTACATTAAAGGGGAACATTATCACAATTTCAAAAAGGTTAAAACCATTACAAATCAGTTCCCAGTGGCTTATTTTATTTTTCAAAGTTTTTTTCAACATTTTACCCATCACGCAATATCCCTAAAAAAGCTTCAAAGTGCCTGATTTTAACCATCTTTATATATACCCGTCCATTTTCCTGTGACGTCACACAGTGATGCCAATACAAACATACATGGCGCATAGAACAGCAAGGTATAGCGACATTAGCTCGGATTCAGACTCGGATTTCAGCGGCTTAAGCGATTCAACAGATTACGCATGTATTGAAACGGATGGTTGTAGTGTGGAGGCAGGTAGCGAAAACGAAATTGAAGAAGAAACTGAAGCTATTGAGCCATATCGGTTTGAACCGTATGCAAGCGAAACCGACGAAAACGACACGAATTCGGCGATCGCCTTCTAACCAACGATTGGTATGTGTTTGTTTGGCATTAAAGGAAACTAACAACTATGAACTAGGTTTACAGCATATGAAATACATTTGGCAACAACATGCACTTTGAGAGTGCAGACAGCCCAGTTTTCATCAATTAATATATTCTGTAGACATACCCTCATCCGCGCTCTTTTCCTGAAAGCTGATCTGTCCAGTTTTGGAGTTGATGTCAGCATCTGCTTTGAGTGTCGCAGGATATCCACACATTCTTGCCATCTCTGTCGTAGCAAATCTTTCGTCTGTAAAGTGTACGGAACAAACGTCCAATTTCTTGCCACTTTCGCATTTTTGGGCCACTGGTGCAACTTGAATCCGTCCCTGTTCGTGTTGTTACACCCTCCGACAACACACCGACGAGGCATGATGTCTCCAAGGTACGGAAAACAGTCGAAAAAACGGAAAATAACAGAGCTGATTTGACTCGGTGTTTGTAATGTGTTTGAGAAAATGGCGGATTGCTTCCCGATGTGACGTCACGTTGTGACGGGAGCAAATAATAGAAAGGCGTTTAATTCGCCAAAATTCACCCATTTAGGGTTCGGAAATCGGTTAAAAAAATATATGGTCTTTTTTCTGCAACATCAAGGTATATATTGACGCTTACATAGGTCTGGTGATAATGTTCCCCTTTAACAATACATAAAACTGGTACTGTTGAGTACCGGTGTTGATTGACAGGTACGGGGAATTTGTATCCTGAAACACGTCCAACACTAATGAATTAAGAAATACCGTATGGTAAAAGTATTGTATACTTGTGAGGGTAAACATAACTTTAATAGTCCAATTTCCGAGGTAACCCTTTAAGCTATGGCGATTAGGTCATATTGATCATTCCGAATGTCTGCACACACATGTTATCATTTTGCATCATTCATGTAACCACTGTCTCTGTTCAACACACCATCACCTCATCATATTACCTTCAGTGCTTTATGTCTGGTCACCACATCCCACACATCATTTACAAGCCGCATCCCACTTCCATACCAGATGCCTAAGGGGTTGTGTGTCATATTTGGACGTAAGCAGCTACTCAGTAATTGATATTTGGAAAGCGGGACCGGTTTACCAAAGTACTCATATGCGGATGTCCTGCTCTTTCCGTTGTTTTTAAAAGCGCAAAGGAGGAGGATCGGTGGGGTTGTAGTATGGCGAGGCCGAGGAACAGATGGGGTGAGAGGAGTGTAGCACCCAGGAAAAAAAGGTGTGCAAGTGTCCCTGAGCTTGTTGATGTCCATTCTGTGGCAGACTTGAAACGGGCACGTCTGTTGTGATGCCCGGACAACCAGAATTGCACTGTTCATCCTCTCTCTCAAACACACACACACACACACACACACACACACACACACACACACACACACACACACACACACACACACACACACACACACACGCATACACGTATGTTCAGTTCCGCTCTATTTTCCATCTCCTCTGTGAGGGTTAATCTGTGGATGTGTTCCAATACCCTCCTTCTCCCTTCTCTCTTTCACCCTCTGTCTCCCCTTCCGCCTCCTCCATTCCCTCTCATCCCTCCATCCCATGGGTCTGTAGCCCGGGTCGTTTCTCTCCATCTCAACATGCGGGGAGACGCTAAGAAGCCGTCTTTGCTGCTCATTCAAGCTGGCTGGCATAGAAGATGGATATTTACAAAATACGAGCCCCCGATGCCCCCGCGCCTGGCATTTAATAGTCAACACTCTTATGCGGTACAGCAAAATATGAAAGAAACCGTACTCATAGCTTGCTCCTAATTCAACTAAGGAACCCTGGAGCATCATTTTCCCTTCCAGCAACATCTTGTTTCATATTAATTGTGACACACATTGCACATGGGAGAATATTCAGCAAGAAACGGTGTCTTTTAATTGCTAAAATAATAATAAAGAATACAAAAAAGTGTATGTTTGATAGCTTTGAATGCACATTTGAGAAGTGCAGGCTGAGTACCTTAATCCTGCATTCTGTTTAATCACCACCAGGGGTGATATCAGTTATCAGATAAGAGAGGTAATATCGCTTCATTAACTCACTAAACATTCTCCTAATGAGGTCACAATCTAATTAACTACTTTCAAGTCTTATTCAACATATGTTCAATTAGTTCCATTAATTGCGGCGTTTGGAGAAAAAATAGGCACTGGAGTATATATCTCTTTGGTTACCTGCCTACCTTAACTCTGTTTTTGGGGAAATGCAATGTTGCCCAGCACTCCTGAACAGAAAGCTAATCTGAAGTGGCAAATGCTCATTTATTGCATGTCTTGTTTTGTATTTGTGTTATTTTTTGCAGTTTATTGTTTGTTCTCATGGCTCCTTCCTATGTTTGAGTCTATTTATGGTTTTACTTTCTTGTGGCTAGGTGCACTGATTAATACACACCTGCCTTTGTTAAGTGATTAGTGTACCCTCCAGCTGTGTTGGCTAATCACAGTTTTGCCACTCATTTGGCACGGGTACTTTGTACGCTATTTGCGACAAGTTATGTTCGGTGCAGTCGCTCTTGACGACAGTAAGTTTTTGTATACTACCTCATATTTTGCTTTACGTGGCGTATAGCTCCCTGTGCACGCTTCCCAGCGGCACAGTCCCATTTTTTGCATTATTCTTTGTGGATTACAAAACGTTTACCTAGAATACCTATTTGATACAGTATACACAGTGGTACCTCAATTTACGAGCTTAATTGGCCCCACAACCGAGCTCATAAGACTGTCAAATCAGCCCCGCCCATTGAAATTATTTGAAATAATTTTAATCCATCCTTGGCCCTCCCAAAACACTCCCATTTTCACATTTAAAATGCCTTTCTAAAAAAAAAACAACACTATGATATACAATATATTGGAATAAAACTATTATTTAAATACAGTTTATATAGTATTTTATATATATATAGTATTTTATATATATATATATATATATATATATATTATACTGGAGGAGATGCGTCTACTTGGACACATCCTCGCTCATCCATGCGGACTGGACACTGGCTGAGGGTGGAGTTGCTCTCTTGGTTACTTTGTTGGGTCTGCTACTGTCTCTGGCCATGCACCCCCACCCCAGCAGACGATGATGGCGTGGAACACCGCAGAGGCCACCACAGTGTGTGTGGGTGTTGAAATTAAGTTTTTGTTTGGTTGCTTGTCTATGCACGGTGCAATCGTGTGTGAGCAATGTATATTATTGGTTGATTTTTTTTTTTTTTTTTTTTTTTTACTTTTCTGACTGTGTGTAGAAGTGGCACTGCTGGAGTGGCAGCCAGTTGCATCAGCTCTGCTCTTTTAATGTCTTTAATGTCCTCTGTTTTCTTTGATGTTTCCGTTTTCTATAAAAATATAGAAGATAACACCTTGTCAAATATCAAGTTGTCCAGAAAGTATTAACTGTATACAGCATATGGGCTATTCTTCACATCGGAAAAGTGACAAGCTTTCATTGCTGTGACTCCTGAAACAAGTGTGCATGAGAGTGTGTTATTTATTGTCGTTCATAGGCACCTACGATCGCTCTTTCTGACACACACCCACAGAGTCCACCCTATTTCCTGGGCCAAATCAGGCTCAGAATAAATCAAGATGATAAATCCTGATTAGAAGTCAGTCAGGCTGGTGTCAGAGTCAGCAGGCGGAGACATCATGCCCTCAGACGACAGGGACACCAATGACACATCACCTCCACGTGTCACGTAGCCAAGGCACACCACACGTGGGTCTCTTGCTCACTGACACTTGCCTTCCTGCCCATCAAAACACTCTGCCAAGGTCAGGAAAACATCATGTCTACTGTACATCAGTCATTCGTTGCACAAGGAAAAAGAGGTCTGCACTTACGTTTCGTGAGAAATTCACCATTTGACGAATGCATAACTTCAGTTATTAGCCCTGACTGACCTTCATTAGCGAATCGCCGATGATTCTTTCCAATGAGAGGTTTACTTAATTAAAAACAAGAAAATCCACACCAGTTAATCTAAATAAATATGTCTATTAATGCTGCGTATTATTTGCCCGTGCATAGACAGAGGTGACAAGTGGTTCATTTTTCACTGATGTGCTGCCAGGCTTTGCAAGTAAATCGCACTCAGAAAGGCAGGCGTTGGACAGACCTGGCCCTTGTACAGCTCGTCACGCACATTTGATATTTTGATAGCTCTGCGTCTGTTTGCATTAGCCCCCAAGGTGCCCAAACCATTTTAGATGTTTATCGCCAAAGCGCTGGGGGTTAATTTCATGTCTTGTCAGGAGCGGCGGCAAAGAACAGTATCACACCGTCGCCAATTGCACTTGCAATCCGCCCGCTTATCAGAGAGCGATGGTTTACACTGACTGACACATGACAATGACCCTGGTGACTCTCTGGGCTGATAGTATCGTGGTTCTTATTTCCTCTACATACCCTCTCTTCTGCTGCACACCCTTCCCTCTGTCTCTCGTTTCCTCCTCCGACTAACCGTATGACTGCAGGCAACGGAGAAATTGGGACTTTGTCTCAGGGGAGGAGGAAAGAAGGAGAGAGACTATGTCTTTGTAGTAGTGTATTACTCACACACATGCACAGATAACACCGCATAGCCTTTAAGCTCGGAGCACGGACACGCACATTTAGCCAATCCCAGGCTAAACTATGAGTGTGTGTTTGTATGTGTGTGTGTGTGTGCATGATAATATGCATGTCTATCTCCAGCCATCCAATTGTTATCAGCCACAAAAAAGGTATTGGTTTCAACGTTTGTTGTGGAACAGCATGGAGCCACAGGGCACGCTTGCTCAATAATCTGTGGATACTGGAAACACACAAACACATTATAAAACAAAGCCTCTACACAAGCAAATCATTTCTGCTGGTACATATAAAAGGTATATATGCAAGTTGTTCATTTAAATTAATTTAACCACTATGTTTCTATTGTCCTTTTCAGGGTCAGGGGTGAGCCGGACCCTACCCCTGTTGACTTTGGGCGCTCCCCTTACTCACCATTGTGTGTTATACTATATGGTTAACTGGACGTCTTTATGTGCTCGACGCCTCAATCATTGGTATGTGTTCATCTACAAAACCATTCTGGGTATCACTCCATCTTATCTTTTAACAAAGACACAAGGAAGTCACACTCTTCGTTCAATGAATGTTCTGCAATTTGTCGTCCCCAAAGTAAGAACTGGACTGGGCAAGAAAGCATTTAGGTTTTCAGCACCGAATGCTTGGCATAACCTACAATCGGATCTTCAACTTCAAACCCTTGTTACATTAAATGAGTTTAAAGGGGAACATTATCACCCGACCTATGTAAGCGTCAATATATACCTTGATGTTACAGAAAAAAGACCATATATTTTTTTAACCGATTTCCGAACTCTAAATGGGTGAATTTTGGCGAATTAAACGCCTTTCTATTATTCGCTCTCGGAGCACATCGGGAAGCAATCCGCCATTTTCTCAAACATATTACAAACACCGAGTCAAAACAGCTCTGTTATTTTCCGTTTTTTCGACTGTTTTCCGTACTTTGGAGACATCATGCCTCGTCTGTGTGTTGTCGGAGGGTGTAACAACACGAACAGGGACGGATTCAAGTTGCACCAGTGGCCCAAAGTTGCAAAAGTGGCAAGAAATTGGACGTTTGTTCCGCACACTTTACCGACGAAAGCTATGCTACGACAGAGATGGCAAGATTGTGTGGATATCCTGCAACACTCAAAGTAGATGCATTTCCAACGATAAAGTCAAAGAAATCTGCCGCCAGACCCCAGGAAAAGAGAGCGGATGAGGGTATGTCTACAGAATATATTAATTGATGAAAACTGGGCTGTCTGCACTCTCAAAGTGCATGTTGTTGCCAAATGTATTTCATATGCTGTAAACCTAGTTCATAGTTGTTAGTTTCCTTTAATGCCAAACAAACACATACCAATCGTTGGTTAGAAGGCGATCGCCGAATTCGTCCTCGCTTTCTCCCGTGTCGCTGGCTGTCGTGTCGTTTTCGTCGGTTTCGCTTGCATACGGTTCAAACCGATATGGCTCAATAGCTTCAGTTTCTTCTTCAATTTCGTTTTCGCTACCTGCCTCCACACTACAACCATCCGTTTCAATACATGCGTAATCTGTTGAATCGCTTAAGCCGCTGAAATCCGAGTCTGAATCCGAGCTAATGTCGCTATAAACTTGTTGTTCTATGCGCCATGTTTGTTTGTATCGGCATCACCACGTGACGTCACAGGAAAATGGACGGGTGTATATAACGATGGTTAAAATCAGGCACTTTGAAGCTTTTTTTAGGGATATTGCGTGATGGGTAAAATTTTGAAAAAAACTTCGAAAAATAAAATAAGCCACTGGGAACTGATTTTTAATGGTTTTAACCCTTCTGAAATTGTGATAATGTTCCCCTTTAAAGGTTCTGTGAAAGGATTACAGTCTACTTTGTCTGTATGCACATGTGTCATGTGATCACGTTTTATTGTTGTAAATTTGATGTTTTATGTGTTGTTTACTGTTTTTAATGTAACCTTGCTGCTGCCCTTTTGGCCAGGTCTCCCTTGGAAAATAGATATCTGATCTCAATGGGATTTTACCTGGTTAAATAAAGGCTAAAGAAAAAGAAAAAAACTTGCTGGATTGGTGGCCAGCTAATCACGTGACAGATACTGTACTGACACAAATACAAATTCACACTTCTGTTTACACATATGGGCAATTTAGGGTCTTCATTAGCCAGAAATAAACCCACACAAGCAGGATATAAAGCCAGAATCACCTGGCTGTGATGGTAGCATGCACCACCATTTTGCCTTATGCAAACCCAAACAAAGAAAACGCTAAACACGTATAACTACAAACTCAAAAGACCAACTATGGTAAATTATTAAGGTAAATAGGTAATTTTGTATGGTAGTTGCATCAGAGAGACGTACTAATGCGGTCATCCTAAAAGTGTTGCTTATTGTGTGATAGAGAAGAAGAAATTACACTTTACACTTATGCAAAGTGTCCCTTTCGGAAGGATGGCCAGAGTGGCACAAAAAGTACCAATGATTGTCACACACACACGAGGTGTGGTGAAATGTGTCCTCTGCATTTGACCCATCCCCTTGTTCACCCCCTGGGAGGTGAGAGGAGCAGCGGGCAGCAGCGGTGCCGCGCCCGGGAATCATTTTGGTGATTTAACCCCCAATTTAATCCTTGATGCTGAGTGCCAAGCAGGGAGGTAATGGGTCCCATTTTTATTGTCTTTGGTATGACTCGGCCGGGGTTTGAACTCACAACCTACCAATCTCAGGGCGGACACTCTAACCACTAGGCCATATTCCCAACTACTTGGGAATATCACTGGTCCCACCTAGATGACACCAATGAAATTATCATTGACTGTCATTTAAAAGAGGACTTATTATCAACGATGGTTTTCATTCTCAAGATTATATTTAACATACATCCAGGTTATTGTATTCTAAGGGCATTGAATCCATTACAACTGGACTGTGTAGATTGTTTTAGGTGATGTCTCCGAGCAGACTTAATCTCAAACTTTAATAGGACAGTTCGAGTCTGAGCGTATGGAGGAAGATTCAAAGCATTTACAGTCGTGGTCAAATGTTTACATACACTTGTAAAGAACATAATGTCATGGCTGTCTTGAGTTTCCAATAATTTCTACAACTCTTATTTTTTGTGATAGAGTGATTGGAGCACATACTTGTTGGTCACAAAAAACATTCATGAAGTTTGGTTCGTGTATGAATTTATTATGGGTCTACTGAAAATGTGACCAGGTCATCTGACTACAGAACTTTCCTCAAGAAGGTCTTATCTTTGTCCATGTGATGTCAGATGAAACAAAAATTGAGCTGTTTGGCCACAATACCCAACAATATGTTTAGAGGAGAAAAGGTGAGGCCTTTAATCCCAGGAACACCTCCCCTACCGTCAAGCATGATGGTGGTAGTATTATGCTCTGGGCCTGTTTTGCTGCCAATGGAACTGGTGGTTTACAGAGAGTAAATGGGACAATGAAAAAGGAGGATTATCTCCAAATTCTTCAGGACAACCTAAAATCATCAGCCTGTAGGTTGGGTCTTGGGCGCAGTTGGGTGTTCCAACAGGACAATGACCCCAAACACACGTCAAAAGTGGTAAAGGAATGGCTAAATCAGGCTAGAATTAAGGTTTTAGAATGGCCTTCCCAATGTCCTGACTTAAATGTGTGGACAATGCTGAAGAAACAAGTCCATGTCAAAAAAACAACAAATTTAGCTGAACTGTACATTTTGTCAAGCGGAGTGGTCAAAAATTCAACCAGAAGCTTGCCAGAAGCTTGTGGATGGCTACCAAAAGTGCCTTATTGCAGTGAAACTTGCCAAGGGACATGTAACCAAAAAATACAATTTCTGTATGTATACTTTTGACCCAGCAGATTTGGTCACATTTTCAGTAGACCCATAATAAATTCATAAAAGAACCAAACTTCATGAATATTTTTTGTGACCAACGAGTATGTGCTCCAATAACTCTATCACAAAAAAATAAGAGTTGTAGAAATTATTGGAAACTCAAGACAGCCATGACATTATGTTCTTTACAAGTGTATGTAAACTTTTGACCACGACTGTATTCCCCTAAAATTGAGGACATGCTCAGTTAAGGAAAGTTTCACTCCACTGTGGTGCAAAACGACAGCCTCTAAGGTGAAAACACACTTGTTAGCATTCTATTTTTTTTTTATCAATAACAATACTATAATATCTATATGCTGGAGTCATAATAATCGTCTCAGAATCATTTTGGGTCATCAATTATAGTTGAAAATGTCTCTCTCGGTCTGTAACCCCAGGATGCAAAAACAGCAGCCGTAACGCAGGTACAAATGTGTTTGATCAAATATTTAAAAAATAATAAATACATTTAAAAATACAAAACTATAGGAAATAAAACACATTAGCATGAACTAATATTAATTCAAGATTATGAAAATACATCTCAATGATTTAAAAAAAAAAAAATTGCATGCACAAGTTTGCATATATTTGTGTGTTTGAGTTTTTTTGTAATGTAAGCAAAACAAATTATACCTACAGGCCTTGCCCTTTTCTTTTTTTTTTTAGGTTCCAGAATGATTCTAAAGTATTTAACGCGACAGCTGTTTCCTCTTTGTATGATGAAGTCTGACATTTAATATTGGATCACTATAAGTTCTGTTATACAACTTCATCCTATCTTCCCTTTTAGAATGGGAACACGTTTTGTTTTACGATTGGTAACAGTTATATCTTCTGGAAAAGAATAACATTTCTATTAAGGTACACCATCAATGACTTATGTTAAACCCAACACATTTTGCAATTGTATATTTTATTGATTGGGGATAAGAAATCTGATTATTATTATCTCACAAAATATGTCTGCGAGTCCATATACTTATATTATAAAACTCCTATTTCATTCAATACATGCTTTCTTTGGTCTACCCACTGACATTCTACCTTCAACTATTAATAAAGCTTCCGATTGGTTCAAAGAGGATTATCCATGGATGTTTATTGACCTCTTTGTATTGGCTCAAGTTTCATTACACACATCCTTTAAATATCACAGCATGCATATCAAGAGCCTAATTTCATGGTTTTGCTGTGAAGGTTGTCCTTCAAGTCCTCTTGTTGACACTATTGTTGTGTTTTAGTATCATATTTTAACCTGAAAACCCACACATTTCAGAAAATATAATTCAATACAATTGGCATTGTGGATTTACACTAAATATCTCATCAGCACTTCTAGTTTTGGGATTTCAGTCATGTGTATTAATATTAACAAATAGTTATTGTAAGACTGAGCTCATACATGTAGATAATCCTAAAGGCAGGACTCGAGGGCCACTGGCAGACCCATGTTGTAAACCTTGTTGGGAGTGGTAATTGGGTCCAAAAATCAGTTTGGATCATTTTTCTGAGTTTCCTGCTTAATTTACAGCTATGAGGTGATTTTGTGTGTGTGTATATCTGCACGTGTAGTAAAGGCTGTGTGTGTGCGTGTGTGTGCTTGTGTTCTTTGGGCGCCAGCCATGTCAATCAGCCCCCTGCAGTGCAACTGCCCTTCACACTTCTGTTTATCTGGCGTTGCTGAGGACTGGGAAGACAGATAAGAGAACGTCACTCTCTTTCCATCTCTCGTTCTCCAAACCCCTTGCCTCTCAACACAACACACACACACACACACACACACACACACACACACACACACACACACACACACACACACACACACACACACACACACACACACACACACACACACACACACACACACACGCACACATGTTTAGCTGCTCAATCCCCATTGGTAAAGTTTAGATAACAGAAAACCCAACAGTTTTCACTTTAGTAATAATAACAATAATAATGGATTAGATTTATATAGAGTTTTTCTAGACACTCAAAAGCGCTACACAAAGAAGTGAGAACCCATCATTTATTCCCTCCACATTCACACATGGATGGTGGTAAGCTACATTTGTAGCCCCAGCTGCCCTGGGGTAGACTGACGGAAGCGTGGCTGCCACTGTGTGCCAAGGCTCCTCCGACCACCACCACACATTCATACACCAGTGCGTGAGCGGCACTGGGAGCAAGTTGGGTTAAGTGTCTTGCCCAAGTATGCAACGGCCGTGACTCGGATGGCGGAACCTGAAATCAAACCAGGAAACCTCAAGTTGCTGCGCGGCCGCTCTACTATCTGAGCCACGTCGCCCCAAAACCAAAATGTTCACCTATCTCCATACTTGCCAACCTTGAGACCTCCGAATTCGGGAGGTGGGGGGAGGGGGGTGGGATGGGCGTGGTCGGGGGTGGGGCGGTGGGCGTGGTCGGGCTGGGGCGTGGTTAGGGGCGTGGTTAAGAGGGGAGGACTATATTTACAGCTAGAATTCACCAAGTCAAGTATTTCATATATATATATATATATATATATATATATATATATATATATATATATATATATTTATATATATATATATATATATATATATATATATATATATATATATATATATCTAAGAAATACTTGACTTTCAGTGAATTCTAGCTATATATATATGTTTATTTTATCATTCATATATATATATATGTATATATAAATAAAAGAAATACTTGAATTTCAGTGTTCATTTATTTACACATAACACTCATCTACTCATTGTTGAGTTAAGGGTTGAATTGTCCATCCTTGTTCTATTCTCTGTCACTATTTTTCTAACCATGCTGAACACCCTCTCTGATGATGCATTGATGTGTGGCACGCACAAAAGTGCTTTCATCAAATGCATTGGAGTCTGGAATCTTCCATCTCTCCCTAGCATGGCCCAAAACCGGTCAATATTTGCTTCCTGAGGAAGATCTTCAGTGCCAAGCACTTGGTAGTCCGTTACTTCTTCCCGGAGGCTATCCAGGTCCAATCGCAGCTGCGGCTTGGAACTTACAAGCTGTTATGAGAGTAGCATATGTGTGTGTGTGGCCCTTTAATAGGTGAGCATGTGAGATGAGTGACGTCAGTGAGTGTGTGGGCGAGAGAAGAAAGGGAGCGGTAGCGTGAGTGCGGGCGGGGACTAGTTTGTTTTGTGTTGGATTGGCTGTGTGCAAGCAATCAATAAAGCAAGATTTGCAACTAATCGCCTGACTTAGGCAGGAAAGGTGCAACAAAGCGTATTTCTTCATCTTACTCGTCGTCGGCGTCGCCATGGCTGTATCTTCCTCGTTCTTCTGCTTCGTCTCCTTGTTGTGTGCGCAGTTGTGCACTGCACTCTCTAAAAGCCGTATATGTTATTGATGTTATAGATGGCAGTATTGTCCTGTTTAAGAGTGTCACAACATTGCTGTTTACGGCAGACGAACTGCTTTACGGTAGACAAAAACATGAATGCTGTTGTTGTGTGTTGTTACCGCGCTGGGAGGACGTTAATGAAACTGCCTGACAATAAACCCACATAAGAAACCAAGAACTCGCCCTCGATCATTCTACAGTTATAATGTGTTTGGGCAGGCACACTGTTTATATCGTGGCAAAGCGGACTCAGGTCATTATGGAGCTGGAGGGGGCGTAGCCTCCAGCTCCGCCTGAATTTCGGGAGTTTTTCGGGAGAACATTTGTCCCGGGAGGTTTTCGGGAGAGGCGCTGAATTTCGGGAGTCTCCCGGAAAATCCGGGAGGGTTGGCAAGTATGCCTATCTCAAATATGCACTGTTTCTCTCATTAGAGATGATGACTATTTTATTATCTATCCACCTACCTATCTAGTCAAACAACAACTATGTTAATGCGTAAGACATAACTTTGTATGTGCCCAAAGCCTGCTTTGAGACCGGAAGCACTCCTAGCTCTGGAAGTGATGCCAATTCCCAGCATGCCTTGTGCTACATTTTTGCTCAAAGTACATGTTTACAGTTGTTGTTTAGTATCCTCCGCAAGTAGCAGTAGTTTTCCCGCGTATGGTAATCTACTGTATATGTTAAGTTGCTAGGTGATGTGAAGAGTTATTTGTTTTGTGATACCGTGAGACTGTTATGTTGTGTAATGATTTCCTGCCATTTCTAATCTGTTGTGAAGCTCATTGTGAGAATTCCCCTCTGGCTACTGCTCTCCAAAATAAAAAGAAACTATCGGGCAACTCAAGATTGGCACATTATAGTTATTACATTTTTTTTATCACTTAAAGCCTGCCATAGTCCAGGCTTGTGACAACATCCGATTATGTGTTGACAAGTTAGTCACCTGGTTGAAAAGTGGTTCCGGAGTGAATACTTGATGCGGCCAAGCCTCAACCAGACTTTCTAGTTGAAAGACTCCTGAGCTACCTGATCTATTATATAATAAGTGTTTAACTTGAAGCAATTGTTCTGACAGGGCAGCACGGTGGAACAGAGGTTAGTGCATGTGCCTCACAGTACAAAGGTCCTGGGTTCGATTCCCGGGCTTGGGTTTGCATGTTCTCCGCATGACTGTGTGGGTTCCTTCCGGGTACTCAGGCTTCCTCCTACCTCCAAAGACATGCACCTGGGGATAGGTTGATTGGCAACACTAAATTGGCCTGATTATGTGAATGTGAGTCTGAATGTTGTCTATCTGTGTTGGCCTTGCGATGAGGTGGCGATGTATCCAGGGTGTACCCCTCCTACCACCCACATGCAGCTGAGTTAGGCTCCAGCATCCTGTGCGACACTAAAAGGGACAAGCGGTAGAAAATGGATGGATGGCAATTGTTCTGACACTGGCTTCCATCCATTTTCTCTATACCACATATCCTAACAAGGGTCTAAGGGTAAGCTGGAGCCCCTTCCAGCTAAATTCAGGTACGTCCTAGATTGGTCTGTCCTGACAATGTTTTTTTTACCCCAAAATGTTATGTACAACATTTACAAAGAATTGACTACCGTCGCTACACAATGAGATCCAAGTCCACATTGTGAGTTTTAGACTTGAATATAAGCCCACCAGTAAGTATCTCAGTTGATGTATCCTCCAAAACACGTAAAACAGGACTAAAACAAACGAGAGTTTTAATTATATGTTGTTTTAACAATGACCATATGCAGTACAACTAAGAGTGCTGACATCCAGCAAGGCTAAACTGTTAACATAATGTTATTAGGATTCTGGGGGTTGAATTATTCATTTGATGCCAGACTATAAAATACATTCCTGTATCGATTCTCTTTTCCAAATCATTGCCAAAATTTCACTTAGTATTCTTGGGTACATGTGCAACTGTAACTCACCTGGTTCAGCCCCTGCTTTCGTTCTAATATAGGTCATCCAAATGAGAGTTGAGAGCGAGGTAATCATTAAGTGTACTTGGAAGGCCCCTTCCCATCGCCAGAGTGATTATGCCGCCTTCTCTTGGTGAGACATCATCTACAGAACTGGAGCCAATTTCCCCCGAATAGACAGTGTGGATAAAGGCAAGTAAGACAACAAATGATATCAGCCTAAGCACTGATGGAAGGAAAGTCTCAGTCTTGGTTCTGCTGGACTTGAGCGCTGCCTTTGACACTGTCGACCATACTATCTTAATACAGAGGTTGGAAAACTGAGAGGGAATATCTGGTTCTGTTCTTAACTGGTTCAAGTCTTATCTCAATCACAGGAAGTACTTTGCTGAAATTAGTAACTGTGTTTCTCACCAAACTGCTGTGACCAGTGGGGTTCCTCAGGGCTCAATTCTGGGACTCCTATTGTTCAACTTGTACATGCTGCCACAAGGTCAGTTAATACGCAGCTTCAATGTGTCCTACCACAACTATGCAGATGACACTCAGATCTACAGTATGTGTCACTGACGGAAGTTGAGCGTCGGCTTGTTGATTAACTTTGTAACTGCATCGAACAGATCTGTGTGGATGCAAAACAATGCATCCACACCATCTACAGCTAAACTCATCCACACCATCTACAGCTAAACTCAGACAAAACTCAAATCATTGTCTTTGGCCCACAGAAGCAAATATAAATTATTATCAGTCACATAGAGACCTTCTCACTGAAATGTAATAATATAGTTCGGAATGTAGGTGTAATAATGGACTCAGATTTGAACTTTAAAAGCCACATTAACATCAGCAGCTTTCTCCCACCTAAAAAGCATTGCCAAAATCAAAGAAATAATGTCTGAATCAGACTTAGAAAGACTAATCAGTGTCTTTGTCTCCAGCAGGTTAGACTTCTGTAATGGCCTTCTCACTGGGCTCTCTAAACGACCTGTAAAGCAGCTGCAATACATTCAGAATGCTGCTGCTCAAGTCCTGACTAAAACCCGGAAATACAATCATGTTTGTCCAGTGCTTAGGTCTCTGCTCTGGCTTCCTGTTGCTCGGAGAATATACTTTACCACAGCTCTTCTTGTGTACAAGTGTTTTCATGGTCTTGTGCCAAAGTACATCTCTGACATGTTAGAACCATATGAACCATCTCGAGCTCCGAGAACCCCAGGGAGTGGTCTCCTGCTGGTGCTCGGAGTCAGGACCAAACATGGTAAAACTGCGTTTCAGTTTTATGCTCCTAAAATCTGGAAGTCTTCCTGAAGATCAAAACACGTATTGGTATGTCAGACTTAGCTTTGTCGTGGTTTAACTCTTATCTTACTGACATGATGCAGTGCGTCTCCCATAATAATGTGACCTCGGACTATGTTAAGGTAACGTGCGGAGTTCCTCAGGGTTCGGTTCTTGGCCCTGCACTCTTTAGTATTTACATGCTGCCGCTAGGTGACATCATACGCAAATACGGTGTTAGCTTTCATTGTTATGCTGATGACACCCAACTCTACATGCCCCTAAAGCTGACCAACACGCCGGATTGTAGTCAGCTGGAGGCGTGTCTTAATGAAATTAAACAATGGATGTCCGCTAACTTCTTGCAACTCAATGCCAAGAAAACGGAAATGCTGATTATCGGTCCTGGTAAACACCGCCATTTATTTAATAATACCACCTTAACATTTGACAACCAAACAATTACACAAGGCGAATCAGTAAAGAATCTGGGTATCATCTTTGACCCAACTCTCTCGTTTGAATCACACATTAAGAGTGTTACTAAAACGGTCTTCTTTCATCTCCGTAATATCGCTAAAATGTGTTCTGTTTTATCCACTAACGACGCTGAGATCATTATTCATGCGTTCGTTACGTCTCGTCTTGACTACTGTAACGTATTATTTTCGGGTCTCCCTATGTCTTGCATTAAAAGATTACAATTGGTACAAAATGCGGCTGCTAGACTTTTGACAAGAACAAGAAAGTTTGATTAAATTACGCCTATACTGGCTCACCTGCACTGGCTTCCTGTGCACTTAAGATGTGACTTTAAGGTTTTACTACTTACGTATAAAATACTACACGGTCTAGCTCCGTCCTATCTTGTCAATTGTATTGTACCATATCTCCCGGCAAGAAATCTGCGTTCAAAGAACTCCGGCTTATTAGTGATTCCCAGAGCCCAAAAAAAGTCTGCGGGCTATGGAGCGTTTTTTATTTATTTTATGCTACCTCAGTAGAAGCATTTAAGTCCCATCTTAAAACTCATTTGTATACTCTAGCCTTTAAATAGACCCCCCTTTTAGACCAGTTGATCTGCCGTTTCTTTTCTTTTCTCCTCTGCTCCCCTCTTCCTTGTGGAGGGGGGGGGGGGCACAGGTCCGGTGGCCATGGATGAAGTGCTGGCTGTCCAGAGTCGGGACCCGGGGTGGACCGCTCGCCTGTGCATCGGCTGGGAACATCTCTGCGCTGCTGACCCGTCTCCGCTTGGGACGGTGTCCTGCTGGCCCCAAATAAACATTGATTGATTGATTGAAGATCTGAGTCACGCCTCGACAGTGGCAAAGTTTAAATCCAAGCTGAACGCACGTATTCAATTGTGCATATGACAACTGGAATTATTTTTTCTGCAGTATTTGATTGATTATAATTCATAATTCTGATTTTAATTTTAATTATGATTTTATATCTTTATTTTTGCCTTGTTTTTATTTTCTGTAAAGCACTTTGAATTGCCCTGTGTACAAATTGTGCGCGATAAACACAATTGCCTTTCCTTGCCTTAAAACAAGTATTTTGATCACTTAATTTCATGGTTTTGTCGAACTGCTCCATGATTACTTAAAAGCTGATATGGTTAACATTGTGAGACACAAAATAAATATAAAATAATCGCCATTTCTGAACTTCATTGCTCTTTCATCTCTTCTTACATAGCTTGTGTTTCCTCATGCTCTGTCAGCATTTCTTCATGCATCTTGAAGAAGACATCAGTAGAAGACGACACAAAATAGAATACTAGCAGCATCATTTTTTTTTTCTCTCGTTTTGAGCGCGCAGTCTGCTTTTCTTTTTCAGCTTTTCCGCAGGTTTTGACTCAAGTCTTTCTACTCTCGAAGGTGGTCTTGATTGATTTTTAGGATTGCATTTGGCTTAAGTCTGTAAAATAATTTCCCCTCCAAATTCCGACCAAAACCATTTTTCTTCAAAGTCAGAATCATTAAAATGATGGCTGCAAATTACACTCCTCTCGCTTGGTCCGTCCCATTTTGCGCGAGTCAATTGGACTGGAGAGGTCCATACATTCCTCATATTCCCATAATTTTGAAAATGTACGCAGGCTGGCTTCTTTAGTTACATGGCTACAACCTGTAACAAGGCATCTGACAGACATGTGATGATATTTCCTTCAAAGTCCGTATGAAAATATCGTAAATCATGATGAAGATGCTACCAAAACACATACTACGCAATATGAAATGGCCTTCAGTCTTCTGTTGGTGATGTCAGCAGACTGATGCAGGCCCTGCCACATTTTGAAGCTAAAAGTTGGCAGTCCCAAATGTGCCTTAACTTTGTGATAAAACAACTTAGAATCTCTACTGTGTCTATTCCTGGGGGGATTTCACCTTTAAGACATCAATTCCAACTCTTGTGAGCATTAGAGGGGCCTTTTAAAGGGGAACTGGGCTTTTTGGGGTACATTGTGCCTATAATAATGAGAAAAAAGAGCACATATGCAGAGGAGTCTATGGGAGGTCCTCTATTAGCCATCAAAATAACCATCCAAAAACTGCCAAGAATACTCCATTTACATTTCGTGACCTAACCAAGTATTAATTATGTTGCTATTATAAGCGCTAACGTTAAGGACCTATTTGAGCGGTAACTTCCCTATGCTGCTGTATTGTCATCATTTTTTGGTAAACTGCTTTCTCGCCTCGTAGCTTGTCAAAAGTTTTTGTAGATCATAAATAATGCCGCTCACCTGGATAGTAGAAGGAGGAGGCTATAGTCTGACACGGTGGTCAACTTTGAAAACCAATTTACACCCGAAATGGCATAATAGGCCAGAGAAGGCTCTTGAATCCATTTTCTTTTTCCTTTTGATTATGAGTCAATCTTCCTCTAAACCGGAATATATCAACATCCTAACAGTCAGAAGCCTACAGACAGCAGACATAGTACAGTAAGTGATGTTTGATTATGTTAGTTGTCTCTTACCAAGTCTGCAGTGAATAGTAATCAGTAATGTTGAAGGAAAAATCGAACGTTGTGATGAGCAAAATACTAAAATATTACATGTTTTTATGAATGTATTTGTTAGTACATTACATATATACTTACACTGTGTATATAAGACCTCAATGGAGGTGTTTGGATGTTTTTTTAAGCGCCTTTATAGGCAGAATTGAGCGACTCCCATTGTAAGCAGACTTTTGTTTGCATTTTATTACCAGTTAGAATGCCTCTCACCTGGATAGTAGAAGGGAGAGGTTATAATCTAACACATTGGTCAACTTTGAAAACCAATTTACACCCGAAATGGCATAATAGGCCAGAAAAAGCTAGTGGATCCATTCTCTTTTTCCTTCGCGAAGATTATGAGTCAATCTTCATCTAAACCGGAGTATATCAACATCCTAACAGTCAGAAGCCCACTGACAGCAGACATAGTACAGTAAGTGATGTTTGATTATGTTAGTTGTATCATACCAAGTCTGCAGTGAATAGTAATCAGTAATGTTGCAGGAAAAATTTAACGTTGTGATGAGCAAAATACAAAAATATTTCATGTTTTGATGAATGTACTTGTTAGTGCAATACATATATACTTACAGTGAGTATATATGACCTCGATGGAGGGATTTGAATGTTTTAAGCGCCTTTATAGGCAAAATAGAGCGACTCCCATTGTAAGCGGACTTTTGCTTGCATTTTATTACTAGTTAGAATGCATAAAAAACATGCGTTCTTGTCTTACATAAGGATTGTGAATGATTCCTAAAAAAGTGCAGTTCCCCTTTAAGGTAAATGTAAATGTTTTAACCCGCGACCAAACCTTACAAGCTGCGAGAAGTATAAACAGGAGATTTTCTGCAACTGTAACTGTCAAATAACACCCATTTTTAGCGTGTCCTTATGAAATATTTTCTATTAACACAAAATTAAATGTGACAAACCGCACAATGCACTTGGGCATCAACAAAATGCAGCAAAGCTTGTCAGCACAACGCTTTTTTTGTGGCATCTGTTGTGGTACACCATTGTGGCGGTTTACAAATGTGCACAAAAACATTCTTTTTGTATGATACGCTGCTAAATTCTCATGAGAGTACAATGCAGAGAGATAGATGCTACTTGGTTTTCAGCTTGCTCATTTCTGCCTCCCTGCGTACGAGATGAATCGGTCATGTGCCCTATATTATAATCAAGGATTCCATTTTCCCTATCAAAGCGCCTGCCAGCGGCAATGTTGATTAGCTCAACGCTCTCCAAATGTTTTCTTTTTTTTTTGTCAGCTGCCACCTGAAATTTTGTCTTTTCATGTCGGATGGATGGTGACGGTAGGGCTCCACATTTCCCCAGAGAGGGGCCATTGTAACCGTGGTCATCAGGCAATATTGTCGGCCATTGTGCCACTCATGTCCACCTGTCAATCAGGACCGGGGAGGCCATTGTGGGCACACAGACTCGCTGTGCTGAGAGCGGACAAAGTCTATGCATTTATAGCGGGCCCGTGTGTGTTTGCCCGTGTGTGTGTGTGTGTGTGTGTGTGTCCTCACTCAGTCAGCCAGCTGAGTCTGCAGTCAGTTTACGTTTGACTGCAGGGCAAAAGCTCCAGCAAGAAATGAATTCTGACTTTCCGAGCGCCTAAAATAAATTCCTTTTCTCATATTCCGACACAAAAAGACAACATATCTGCATTGCATTAGCCCTGGAACTCCTTTCTCATTCTGATGATGATTTAGCTACGTTGAAGTCTCCCAATAAGCTTCCAGGCCCAAGCCAAGAATGATAAGGAGGAACGACAAAATGAGACATACGAGTTGTCTGTTAGTTGCAAATTATAAACGTGTTCTTAATTGACGTACCATAGCAAACCCCGTTACAAAACCATGTCAGTTTTTTTTTATTCATGTCAAACGAGTTTTATACTTTTTCCATCAAACCTGACTTTAATTTGATGCTTGCTTTGTACTAAAATGAATTCATGGGAAATCATTTGTTCAATATATTATTTTCTGAGTTCAAAACAAAAAATGTAATACAATTAAAATTACCCTACATTTCGGACTATAAAGCACACTTAAAATCATTTCATTTTCTCAAAAATCGATAGTGCTGCTTGTTATAACGGGTGTGCCTAATGTACGTATTAGTTCTGGTTGTGCTTACCGACCCTTAAAGCAATTTTAATTAGTAACCATTAGATGGCAGTCACCCATAACAAGTTTGTGTGGACTGCAGTTTGACACCTGTTCAATAAATGGTGCAAGAAAGTATAGGTTAGCAAGCAAGCCCAAAACGTTGATGTTTCAACGAGAATTGCTGGATTGCATATGAGATCATATAACATTTTCTTCTTTGCGATTTAATTTGTATGATGGTCAAGCAGCTTGAGCGTAGCATTAAAACAGGGAAGAATGAGTGTAGCGTTTGAGCAGAAAATTCCGTATTGCGGTTCTGTTCTTGGGTGTTCCAACCGTTCAAATAGAGAGATAGGAAAGGGCTTTCATAAAGTCCTGAAAGAAGTGGTTCATAACTGTAATAAAGGATAAATATATTTTTCATCATCTTGTGAAATACAATCGGACTACAGCGATCATTTTGTAAAATGTTAGTTTGAACATTTGATTTGTTTAAGAAACTTTCCGTGATGCAATCAAGTGTATTCTCTACTATATTCATACTTGCCAACCCTCCCGGATTTTCCGGGAGACTCCCGAAATTCAGCGCCTCTCCCGAAAATTTCCCGGGACAAATTTTCTCCCGAAAATCTCCCGAAATTCAGGCGGAGCTGGAGGCCACGAACCCCTCCAGCTTCATGCGGGCCTGAGCGACGTGTCGACAGCCTGTTTTCACGTCCGCTTTCCCACCTTATAAACAGCGTGCCTGCCCAATCACATTATAACTGTAGAATGATCGAGGGCGAGTTCTTGGTTTCTTATGTGGGTTTATTGTTAGGCAGTTTCATTAACGTCCTCCCAGCGCGGCAACAACACACAACAACAGCAGTCACGTTTCCGTCTACCGTAAAGCGGTTTGTCTGCCGTAAACAGCAATGTTGTGACACTCTTAAACAGGACAATACTGCCATGTACTGTACATGCATATGTGACAATAACATCTACGGCTTTTAGAGAGTGCAGTGCACAACTGCGCACACAACAAGCAGACGAAGCAGAATGCATCATCAGAGAGGGTGTTCAGCATGGTTAGAAAAATAGTGACAGAGAATAGAACAAGGATGGACAATTCAACCCTTAACTCAACAATGAGTAGATGAGTGCTATGTGTGTGTGTATAAGTGTAAATAAATTAACACTGAAATTCAATTATTTCTCTTATTTATATATATATATATATATATATATATATATATATATATATATATATATATATATATATATATATATATATATATTATATATATATATATATGTATATATAGCTAGAATTCACTGAAAGTCAAGTATTTCTTATATATATATATATGAAACTTGACTTGGTGAATTCTAGCTGTAAATATACTCCTCCCCTCTTAACCACGCCCCCCAACCACGCCCACGCCCCACCCCCGACCACCTCCCGAAATCGGAGGTCTCAAGGTTGGCAAGTATGACTATATTAGTAGTGTTTGAGAGCAGAACTAAATATAAATGTGGTCGCTTTGCCTAAATATAACTATGAAGACCTGGTTGTGCAAATTAACTAATGTCATCTTAAGTCCTAGTAATAAATATTGTGATTTTTGGCCCAATCCACAGTAAGTTTGTTGTTGATTTTCATAACAGAAATTAAAAGCTTAGTTGTTGTGCAGGAAAGTGCTTGATTCGATATAGATGACCACATTATAACGTCTTTGGTGCTATGTGTTAACATCAAGAAAATATCCTTGATAGTATTAAGAAAGTAGATGAATAAATCTCGTTGGCCCTGTGATGAGGTGGCGACTTGTCTAGGGTGTACCCCGCTTTTCGCCCGAATGCAGCTGAGATACGTTCCAGCACCCCCGTAACCCCCAACAGGACAAGCGGTATAAAATGAATGGATGGATGGATGAATAAATCTCTCCTGGGCTCAACAGCATACTGTATACTGACTCTTGATGTTGCTAGCAAACATTGCTGAACAACAGGGACATCTATAGCCAAATAATGAGATAAAATATGAACGTCACTATAAAAACCACAGCAGTCATGAATTGTAGATGACAGACTAATATTTGTAGCAGGAAATCAACTGCAAACAAACAAATCCTTGTTCTCATTAACGTCACGATCACAGAAGCACGGCACTCGTTATGTCAATCAAATACGTTACTTTGCGATGCACAAATAAGTCCAACTTTGTCTTTCACGGATAAATGCTTAATTTTTGGACCCCTCCAGATGTAAAGACATGATTTGCCTCCAATCTTTTCTTCGTGTGTATCCAAGGAAGTGAGGTTGTAGCGAGCAGTAACATCTTGCTGATGATGAATGGTTCAAATCTTTGTCTACAGATATTCTAATTCATCCCAGTCATTGAATTCTCAGGGCATTCAATCGATTGCAACTGGACTGTTTGGTTTGTCTTAGAAGACATTTCGACTCTCATCCAAGTAGGCTTAGATTGGTCAGATCTAGTCTTAGATCTAGTCTTAGACTTAGATTGGTCAAATGTAGTCTAGATTTAAGTCTTTAAAAAAACATTAAGAGTGTATGAATCCAGTCTGTTCCATTTTAAATATATATATCATTTTTTATAATCGCTTGTATATTTGCCTTTAAACCTTTCAAAATATGCCTATATCTGCACTGATACAGGTAAATAAACTGTAGCCTAATGGGACTCTAGACCAGTGGTTCTTAACCTTGTTGGAGGTACCGAACCCCACCAGTTTCATGTGCACATTCACCGAACCTTTCTTTAGTGAAAAATAAAATGTTTTTTTTTTTCAAATTGAAGACTAAGTTATATGTTTTTGGTAACACTTTAGTATGGGGAACATATTCTAAGTAACACAGACTTAGGTGGCGACTTGTCCAGGGTGTACCCCGCCTTCCGCCCGATTGTAGCTGAGATAGGCTCCAGCGCCCCCCGCGACCCCGAAGGGAATAAGCGGTAGAAAATGGATGGATGGATGGACAGACTTAAGTTAGAGTTATTTGGTTATGGTTAGGGTTAGGGTTAGAGGGTTAGGGCCAGGGTTAGAGGGTTAGGGTTATAATAAGGCCATGCCGAATAAGGCATTAATAAATACTTAATAATGACTAGTTAAGAGCCAATATGTTACTAATTTGCATGTTAATAGGCAACTAATTAATGGTGAATATGTTCCCCGCACTAAAGTGTTACCATGTTTTTTTACTGGTGCACAAAATGAACCGTGCATGAACATCACCTTGTTCAAAGAACAAAACTAACACAGTGTCTAAACTCACAACAAATTACACACCTGCAAATCAGTCTGACTTTTGCTGTTGCCGTATCCATTTAGGGAGAAATTTTTATTTACAGGATGAGTAGGGTGGGTTTTGGCCTCCGCCGAACCCCTGATGCCGACTCACCGAACCCCTAGGGTTCGATCGAATCCAGGTTAGTAACCACTGCTCTAGATCATCACCTGAAATCTGGAAGTGCCCCTCGGTCACGTATTGCAACCCAGCAGTATAGAACATTACATACGGTGCTCAAAAATCTGTTAAAATGATTTAGTGTTTTAGTTTTACTGCTTGAAGAAGTGTCGGCGCATTACGGCTATCATAGTCAGATGTGCTGTGCTTCAACATAAGCGTATTATTATAGTGTGTTTAAGGACCCCAAAATAGCACCAATTAGGAGACATTATCTGGCGTTTTATTTCGCAATATTTTGCAAAACCTTCTTTTCTTACTTATTGGTACCTGCTGATGTGGGTTTGGGATCTGCCTAAGTCCCGAAAATGTGCGCGGGTAGCCAGCGCTGTAGTCAATAAGCTCTTTCTTATTCTCTATCCTCTTGTTGTGGGGCATTAATCCTCCGCTGTTGCCATTTCTAATATAAAGTAGCCTATAGTTATAAATTATACCCGTCAGTAGACTCGCTAAGTAAGCGCTAAAAACTACCAGTAGAACAAAGATGACGTGGAGAAGACGCTGTTGAAGTGGAGCCAGGTAAATAAGCCGGCCACAAAATGTTGCATTCTGAAGAGACGGTCAGAAAGCGGCTTGAAGATGGTCTGTAAAACATCATCTATGCAACATTTAAACCAATGAAGCACTATTACACGTTATGTAGACCAAAAGGGTGTGTTTTAAATGTAGGAAAATAAATTATAACATTATCCCTTTAATGCGCCTTTTGCTCATCGGCAGAAAAAATAAATAAATATATATTTATATACACGTTAGGTCAGGAAAAAACACAGAGGCTATATCATCCCTACGAGCCTGTTAAAATCCACTGACAAGCAGGGAAACCTGTGAAACAGGCTTGTAGGGATGATATAGCCTCTGTGTTTTTTCCTGACCTAACGTGTATATATATAAATATATATATATATATATATTTTTTTTTTTTTTCAAGGACAAACCACAGAAACCTTGACTATATATATATAGTCAAGGTTCTGATAAACCACAGAAACCTTATATATATATATATATAGTAGCGACCTTGACTATATATATATATATATATATATATATATATATATATATATATATATATATATATATATAGTAGCGACCTTGACTATTTATATATTGATATATATATATATACATATATATATATATATATATATATATATATATATATATATATATATATATATATATATATATATATATATATTGAGCACTGTGTAACGGATAAACCACAGAAACCTTGACTATATATATATATATATATATGTATATATATATATATATATATATATATATATATATATATATATATATATATATATATATATAGTCAAGGTTTCTGTGGTTTATCCGTTATACAGTGCTCAATATAGTCAAGGTTGCTGTGGTTTATCCGTTATACAGTGCTCAATACCGGGGTAGAGCTGAATATACGTTAGGTCAGGAAAAAACGCAGAAGCTATTTCATCCCTACAAGCCTGTTTAGCAGGTTTCCCTTCTGGTCAGGGGATTTTAACCCTTGAAAAAAAAAAAATATATATATATATATACATAAAAATATATATATATATATATATATATATATATATATATATATATATATATATATATATATATATATATATATATGCATATCACTTCTGCTTATCAGCCAGCACTTACAGCAGGAAGAGGCTAGGAATCATTTTGCAGCAACATTTTCTATGACGTTCCTTGTCATTCACCAATTGACATTTTACATGTACTTGATCATATACAACAGAGCCCCCCACAGATCGCGGGGCCCTATGCACAATACGTGATTCGTGTATAGGCATTGGCAGCCCTGGCTATGGTAAAAAAAAAAAAAAAAAAAAAAAAAGCAATTGTCTCAGTTTGATGGCCTTTTACTTATATGAGTGCCTGTTTTTTTAAAGGTCATTTTGCATTGTTCAATCTGAATAACTTCATGCTCAATTAAAATTAAGTGACTGAACCTGGGAGAGTTTCTTTATGCATGCCAGTGAAGACACCTCTCAGAATGTACTCATCTGATACACCGCACAAACATAGAAACATCTCCAAATAAATCAATAAAAGCACAGACGCCGAATTCTGCACATGCTCTTGTACATGTGTAAATGTTATAATTTGACAGCTGGACCTTTATGTACTTCATTGTTCACATTTCTAACCACAATAGTTGCATCATGTTCTACAAAGAATGTTGCAAACGCAACCCTTCACCTTTGGAAGGCAATATCATTGATCATTCTGTCCTTTTTTATTATCATGGTCAAGGCCTGGGTGAGGTATAATTTTGAGGATATGTGGGCATTCAGGTGCTGGAGGTTGTGATATTATATATAAAAGAAATAAAGAACATGACTAAGGGTGTACTCACACTAGACCCTTCGTGCTAGACCCCCCCCCCCCCCACCCTCCAGGCTCCCTCTGGCCTGCACCCACATTGACCATTCCAGACATTACCCATATAATTGTCCCATTACTTCTATTCCGATGTTTTACTGCAATTTCTCTGACTTGGTAGATTATTTCCAGTCTTTTTGAGTCATGATTATTTCTTTGTGCTCATGCTTGGCCCTGACTTACCGATTCCAATCATGTCGAAAGAGTGGAAGTGGGTGCGACTCATCCAGTATGTAAAAAACACAACAAATTATTGTATAAACTGACTTAAATCCGTCTTTTTAAAACACATATAAACACCTTAGATTGTATTCGTATTTTAACAGATCTGATTTACATAACTAGTTCAGAGATTCTCAAACTGTGGTATGCGTACCACTATAAGTACACAGGCTCCACCTAATTGTATGCCAAAGAATCACTGAATTGAATATTCAAACACAGTTCAACTGTTCAAACTGTGTGTAAAGTTACAGTGGCCCAAAATGTTGAATTTACTTGTTAAATTAAATCTCTGCCTTGTTTTTAATGAATATTTAGGCCTACTACGCTATTGTATTTTAATGTTGGTCGTTATAATGCTAACCTGAAGGCCAAGTATTTTCTGAGGTGGAACTTGATGAAAAAAGAAAGAGAAAATAACCACTGACCAAAGACTTTGTGATAAAAAAAACAGTTCCCTCTTGAATGTATACACTTTACTCAAGCTATCTGTGAGGAACTCGCATGGCTGCAGTTTTAGTGACCCCAAGATGCAGGAACCAGGAGAACGGTGAGCAGGTAAAATTAGTTTAAATTTTCTCAAACAGAAAGTGAAGCAGTCGTGCATAACAGGTCCAAACATAAATCAATCTTCAAGCACTGAGGAGTGCTCGAGACAGGCATAAATAGAGACATGCTGATTGGCAGCAGGTGAGGGAAGAACCGCAGTGCTCAGCGGGACAAACAGGAGATGGAAACAAAATAAAAGCACTGATGGGAAGTAAATACAAAACAAGGAAACAAACAGAAATTAAGTGACAGATCGTCACACTATCATTTGAGCAATCTTTCCAAATGTACAAGTACAAAGTACAAAAAACTCAATAAATGGTAGAATGTTTTTGAAGAAGACTGTTTTAATATGAGACATGATGCCTGAACAGTATGCGCTGTGCGTGCGGGGGCCCCGTTTTGCGTGACTCGGTGCATGTGAAATGCCGATTCATGAATGACGGGGTGATCTGAATGAAATTTTACCCCAAACGTATCCTTGGCCCCTTCTTGTAAATTCCCCCACATGATCATATTGTCCCCGGTGGCGTGCAGTTTCAGTGCTGGGCTTGTATACAGTATACTGGGATCAAATCCCAGCTGGTGATGTTTTGATTATGTTAAATGTGTTATTTTGCACTGAAAAAAATAAATCATTGAACAATTTAGTACAAAAACATGCATTCAATTTAATTAAAATATGATAAAAAAAAAAAAAAGAAAACATCTGTAATGGTAGGGCTCAAAAAATGTCTGCTTAGGGCCCCAAATTAGCCAGTCCCTGATTCACATGCAATCCAATATGAAATAGAGCTCGTATTTAGTCAGAGCAGTTCGTCAAAATAGCTTTTTTTTTTTCTATGTCTCTAAGATCACAATTACTACAAGAACCAAAGCATGTCTCATTTTACCAAACGGCAAATTATTATTGACAACACGGAAGAGCTGTGGGAATTTATGTTATTCGTTAGAGCCATTGGTGTCGTTAGGCCTATCTTAGGAAAATATCCTTTAGCCCGCCTAAATATATTGGTGGAGGTTTTTTTTATACAAAAACATTTGCAGAAAAAATATTTATTAATATGCAGGAATAAAAGTTTAAATAAATAATAACATAACCTGTCTTTATTCACTATGATTATACATCATTTCAACACCTTTTGTCAGCGCTTATTATCCAATCCAATCCGTTCCATCAGTAACGCCCGCATTACTATACTAAAACTCCAGTC
Organism: Nerophis lumbriciformis; assembly: GCF_033978685.3. Classification (NCBI taxonomy): domain Eukaryota; kingdom Metazoa; phylum Chordata; class Actinopteri; order Syngnathiformes; family Syngnathidae; genus Nerophis; species Nerophis lumbriciformis. The sequence continues at coordinate 18,356,035 of NC_084551.2, forward strand.
CACATTTTCACTGTTACCTTAGCAAGGTGGGTCAAGACTGCAGCAGCATTAAGGCAATACTACAGGGTAGAATGTCCAATTCAGATTTTTTTTTTTGATTTTTTTGTCAAATCTGATCTTTTCATGTAGTGTCCAGACTTCAATGTGAATGCAAACTGACCCCAATAAAGACATGGCGTCATGACGTCGCACGTCCTGCAGTGTTTGTGGAAGTAAACCCGGAAGTAAACATTCTTCAATTCTAGTCGTCTCAGTACTGGCATATTTGTTGCAAATTTCAAGAATTTTGTGCAATCAAAGTCACCAGTTTTTGAACCGCAGAGAAGATTATGAAAGAAAATGTCTCCCGCAGTTTTGAAGACATTTGCCTCAATGTCTGCTCTGAAAAGCGTGTTGGCGATCAGCGGTGGAACATTGATTGACGTGAGTTCCTAAAACATTATTTTTGCCTGTTTCCGCTAATTTGTCAACTGTTTATTTTGTATCTGTCTATTTCGGTGAATGATGGTGAGGCTTGTGATAAGCCTCATAATTATTCGCCATTATGTGACCAGAGCTCGGGAGAGTTCACACTGAAGTCACATCATAACACTAAACAATTGATTTGTAACATAACACTCATAATAATGTCTATAACATTGCTGACAGAAAAACAACTTCCTTTCCGTATGATAAGCAAATCCGACAGCTTTGTAGTATAGGTGTGCTACTTAAACTTAATTGATGTCGTTTAATAGCCTTAGTGTTATTTTAGAGTAGTGTTTTGGGGGGATCTGAAGACTGTAAGCACTGACAGATCTTCAATGAACGTTTGAAACAATGTGATAGAGAACATTTTACAACAATCAATCTAGGGATCTAGATATCTGGTGAGGACACGCCTCACTATTTTACCTTCACCTTCATTGTCCGATCTTGCAATCCTGCCTGTGCTTGCAGGCTGAAATTGGCAGTCGTACTTGACGGCCGCAACCACTTCATGGCTTCACAATAGTTATGGAGTACAAAACTAGACGTTAAGTAATCACTCGACATACATGGCGGACAATAACTGATAGTCTGCTTTGCTAGTCCAAATGCATTCGCTGTTTTCCATAGCACTCCTTTGTCCACGGGAGCCCGCATTCTCGTTGTCTCCCCTTTGACAACTGGACAAAGTTTTTCGCTAAGTAGAATCACAGCTGACCTGGACATTTGAAAGTTATCTTGCCGTTCCTGTGGAACAACACACTCGTTGACAAACATATCCCACCAGGCTGCCGTCCTTCCAGGCCTTATCCAAAACCGCCGCTCAACATTGCTATGTTGCCGTCCGAGGTGTGTTGTATCCCAAATAGCTGCAATCGCGCGTTTCCTTCTTTTCAAGTATTCATGTGTGATTTCCACAAGCGTCTGTTATGAAGTTGGCTTTGGCGCGTTCTTTCTGATGTCACTTCCTCTCTGAACTCAGTTTGTAAATGATCAATGAGTCCATACAAAGCTAAGAGCCGAGATTCAAGAAATACGCGGCACACTTACCAGTGTAAAAAATTATCCAAGGAGGAGGAACTTAAACGATGGGTTAGTGTGGCTGACACAAGGCTTAGGCTAAATAATTATAAGTTTAAGGAGTAATCCGGCTTAATGTAGACGTAGCCTAAGGCATCCCTAGTTATAACAATATACTTTATCTATCTAATCTAATTGTCTAAGTATATACAAATTATTTATTTTTTGAAATACTTAATACTGGTATCATAAGTGTGTGATGTAGTTATGTGTTAGTTGTAAAAAAACACAAAAATAACCTGATACTGATTAAAGAAAGAGGCTGATATCGAGATATGTCAAAATGCCAAATATCAGCGAGGATAGTCAGCCCGGCTGATAATCGGTTGATCTCTATTACAAACGGATCGGGCAGCTTAGAAAATGGGGCAGTGACAAGCCCTATGCTATTAGCATGTAGCATTCTCTTCTTCGAGGCCCTGCTATGAGGTGGCGACTTGTCCAGGGTGTACCCCACCTTCCGCCCGAAGCAGCTGAGATAGGCTCCAGCACCCCCCGCGACCCCGAAAGGGAAACGCGGTAGAAAATGGATGGATGAATGGATTCTCTTCTTCGAACAGCAATCCCACATGACCACAACCGCCCCCTAGCGTTCGGGAGAGGGGGCGCTCGGACTAAGTCAGTGCAATAAAACTCAGTGAGTGTGCTGACACGAGCCAAAAGTGCCTATAGCTTGAGTACGTCCAACACCACAAAACCCTTCAAATTCAAAATGTCATTCTTTAAAAGATGTATGCCCAGAACTCACTTGTCTGATCTTGATGGTCCATATTCGAGCAGTGGAGTGGTTAAAAGCAGCTTGGCAGTAAAGGGCCACACGCAGGTGTGAACCTCTCATTACACAAGGCATGTGTCTTGTCACTCATCCATTGTTACTGACCACTATCACATCTGAGCTCTTTCACATTACTCATCTCCTGTTGGCCCCACCTGACCTCACACTCACACAAAGACTAACACACTCACGCGCACACACACACACACACACACACACACACACAGCACCCCTGTATGAGTATTCAAGCAGACAAAGCAAACTACAATATTCATGCATCTCAGTTGTACTTGTGTGCTCCACTTAGACCAGGCAAGGTTGTTTGACAAAATACCGCTTATGCATAATTTACTCTTATTTTATGTCATTTGTTCACCTTTCTTTTAAAGCTCTACATTTAAACTTGCACTTTGAATACGTACAGAAGGAAGGGTATTCGTATGGCCCCATTCGTCGTGGTTTACCTGACATATGAAACGTAACAAAATGGGGGGCATGGGGGGTTGTACTATCTAATTTAGCCGTCAAATGGCAGTAGAGTGTAGAGTATCTTAAAATGTGTTTGACTACAGCATCAATTGCTATGTATAGGGCTGCTTTCCATCATCTTCAACAGACTACATTGCAAAATGATTAACTCCCCAGTAGTGTTGTCCTGCTAACAATAATTTGGTACCAAAATTATTTCGATACTTTTCGGTACTTTTCTAAATAAAGGGGACCACAAAAAATTGCGTTATTGGCTTTATTTTAACAAAAAATCTTACGATACATGAAACATATGTTTCTTATTGCAAGTTTGTCCTTAAATAAAATAGTGAACATACAAGACTACCGTATTTTCCGCACTATAAGGCGCACCTAAAAACCAAAATTTTTCTCAAAAGCTGACAGTGCGCCTTATAACCCGGTGCGCTTTATTACGATTCATTTTCATAAAGTTTCGGTCTCGCAACTTCGGTAAACAGCCGCCATCTTTTTTCCCGGTAGAACAGGAAGCGCTTCTTCTTCTACGCAAGCAACCGCCAAGGAAAGCACCCGCCCCCATAGAACAGGAAGCGCTTCACCCGCCCCCGGAAGAAGAAGAAAAAACGCGCGGATATCACCGTACGTTTCATTTCCTGTTTACATCTGTAAAGACCACAAAATGGCTCCTACTAAGCGATCCGGTTCATAAAAAGACGCAATCTCTCCATCCGCACACGGATTACTACCGTATTTCACAGCTGATATTCCTGTGAACCGCACTGTGGAACGGGAGCACGTACGGTGAATATTCGCACCACAGGGAATGAGAAGTCATCCTTCACTGTGGTTCTAGCTTGCCATGCTAACTTCCACCCATGATGATATTCAAAAGGAAGACCTTGCCAAAAGAGACCTTTCCAGCCGGCGTCATCATAAAAGCTAACTCGAAGGGATGGATGGATGAAGAAAAGATGAGCGAGTGGTTAAGGGAAGTTTACGCGAAGAGGCCGGGTGGCTTTTTTCACACAGCTCCGAAGGCGAACACACCTTCACTAAGACGGGCAGATAGCGCCGGTCGACATACGCCAACATCTGCCAGTGGATCGTAAATGCCTGGGCAGATAGTTTCGGTCACAACTGTGGTCCGAGCTTTCCGGAAGGCAGGATTCACAGAACTGCTGCACAACAACAGCGACACTGAATCCGATGACTTCGACGAGGCGGAGCCGGCCATTTTTGGATCCCACGCTTGCGCAACTTTTCAATTCGGACACCGAAGACGAAGAATTCGAAGGATTTACGAATGAAGAATAACTTCAGAAGGTGAGCGCTATGTTTATTTTGTGTGTTGTGACATTAACGTTCGAGCAACATTATGTTGCTATTTATTGCTCTACACCATTTTGAATTTTACTATGTTTGTGATTGCACATTTGCGTACATTTTGGGACAGAGTTGATAGAACGCTGGTTTTCAATATATTATTAAAGTTTGACTGAACTATCTGACTGTTTTTTTGACATTCACTTTAGCGCAGCGTTTTTTTGACATTCACTTTAGCGCAGCGTAGGCGCGGCTTATAGTCCGGGGCGGCTTATTGGTGGACAAAATTATGAAATATGTAATTCATAGAAGGTGCGGCTAATAATCCGGTGCGCCTTATAGTGCGGAAAATACGGTATTTGTCTTTTTATTAGTAAGTAAGCAAACAAAGGCTCCTAATTTAGCTGCTGACATATGCAGTAACATATTGTGTCATTTATCATTCTATTATTTTGTCAAAATTATTAAGGACAAGTGGCAGAAAGTGAATTATTAATCTATTTGTCCATTTACTGTTAATATCTGCTTACTTTCTCTTTTAACATGTTCTATCTACACTTTTGTTAAAATGTAATAATCAATTACTCTTCTGTTGTTTGATACTTTACATTTGTTTTGGCTGATACCACAAATTTGAGTGTCAATCCAATACTAAGTCGTTACAGGATCATACATTGGTCATATTCAAAGTCCTCATGTGTCCAGGGACATATTTCCTGAGTTTATAAACATAATATCAACGAATGAAGATGTTGTGATGCCAAAAAATATCGACGTAATCATAGTAGTATAGACTAGATACGCTACTGTACTTGGTATCATTACAGTGGATGTTAGGTGTAGATCCACCAATGCCATTTGTTTACATTTTGACGCCGGTGAGCTACGGTGTGTAGTGAAGCAGAGGTGGTATAGTACCGAATATGATTCATTAGTATCGCGGTACTATACTAATACCGGTATACCGTACAACCCTACTCCCCAGGAACATCCAGGAATGAGCCTATGTGAATCCCTTCCCTACTGTATATCGCATGGCCCAGTTGACTATTTATGACTGAAAACAAGTTAAGAGAGAAATGGTCCATCTGGATTCCGTAAGAAAAGGAGTCAGGGTGGGAATGCTCAATACATTATTTGTTTTGTCATTGACAAAAAGAAAAAGAGTAGTGAGAGAAGCTTAAGAATGGAGACCAGAGTTAGACGGTGCACTAGTGGGGCTACCTATCATCACATAGGATTAAACCACAGTTAGATGGTTTTATTTGTCCTATAAGCCTTCCCCTCTTCCCAGCATTGAACAAAATACAGTGGATTACAATCGATATTTGCATCGTTACATCCTCTTAAGAACCAGCGTCCTCTGCAGTGGACATTTGTGTTTTGCCTATTTTTTTCCCGAAATGTGTATCTCTGACTGAATAAACTTTATCAGATGCTGTTTTTTCAAGAGGATATTAACAACATGGTTTATCATCCCAGACCATACTTTAGTGACCTAAACACAAAGTGCATTACTTGGTTTACTGTGGCCCCCACCTGTGGAACAGCCTGCCGGAGAGCCTCAGGACTGCAGAGATGTTGATATTAAAAAATAAAATAAAATAAAAGGTTTCGTTGATACTTTTAACAAAAAAGGTCAGACACATTTTTAATCGAACCTTTTACTGATCATGTTCAACTCTTCTTATATATTTTATTGTTGTATTGTGTTATTCCTATTGTATTTATTTCCATTATTATTACTATTGTTCTCTGTTAAAATGAGTAACTGTGTCTCTGACCAAATGGCTATGACCTGTGGGGTTCCTCAGGGGTCAATTTTGGAACCTTTATTGTTCAACTTGTACATGCTGCCACTAGGCCAGCTAATACACAGCTACAATTTGTCCTACTGTAGTATAATTATTAACAAATATTGTTATTATTAAGACACTCAGATCTACGTGTGACTGACGACAGGTGAACGTCGGCCTGGTGATTCACTTTGTCGCTATGTCGAACAGATCAGTGTGTGGATGCAAAAACATGTTCTTTTGCTTAACTCCAACAAAACCGAAATAATTGCCAGTGTATAACAGAAGTAAAGAGAAACTATTAGTAGTCACCTTGAGACCCTCTCCCTAAAACGTAATAATCAGGTTAGAAATCTAGGGGTAATAATAGACTCAGACCCGAACTTTAACGATCTCATTAAGTCAATAACATCAACAGCTTGATAACGCCTGAAAAACATTGCCAAAATCAGAGGAATAATGTCTAAATCAGATTTAGAAAGACTAATCCATATCTTTGTCTACGGCGGGTTAGACTACTGTATGGCCTTCTCACTGGGCTCTCTAAACAAGCTGTCAAGCAGTTGTATTACTTCCGGAATGCTGCTGCTCGAGTCCTGACTCGAACCAGGAAATATGACCATCTTAGTCCAGTGCCTAGGTCTCTGCGCTGGCTTCCTGTCGCTCAGAAAATATACTTTAAAACAGCTACCCTTGTGTACAAGTCTTTTCATAGTCCAAAGTACATTTCTGACATCTTAGAGCCATATGAACCATCTCAAGCTCTGAGAACCTCAGGAGACCAAAGAGTGGTCTACTGCCCAGAGTTAGTACTAAACACGGCGAGGCTTCATGCATCCTCCTAAAATCTGGAACAGTCTTCTAGAATAGTGATTTTCAAACTGTGGTACATGTACCTCTAATGGTCTGCGGGCTCCATCTAGTGGTACACCAAAGATGTCCGTAAAGATGTACTGTATGTGGAGTATCAATGTTGATGATGATTGTGCATTGCGTGTAATGTTACAATGTCAACAAAATCTTAAACACACTTGTTAAATAAAACCCCTGCCTTGTTTTTAATGAATATTTAGGCCTACTACGCTACTGTATTTTAATGTTGGGCATTATGGTAGTATTTGGAAAGCCAACTGTTTTCTGAGGTGGTACTTGGTGGAAAAAGTTTGAGAACCACTGCTCTAGAAGATGTAAGACAGGCCTCAACGTTGGCAATGTTTGAATCCAGGCTGACAACACTTTGATTTTGTCAGGCCTGGGTCAGAAATAGGACTAAATGCAGAGTGGGGAACAATTCGGCATGCTTTTATTTTGGAAGGTTCACTTTTCACCTCTTGAGTCAGGGCAATAAAAACAACGGCTATAAACTCTGATAACCGTTTTCACAAAAAGTGAAAACCGAAAATCACTCTGAACGGAGGAAAAAAAAAAATCAATCTTTAACTATAGTTATCGAGGAATAAAACTATGAAATTTAACAACAACAAAAAACGATCCAAAAGGAGGGAGAAACAAGGGGCTATAGAACTTCTACACTGTTTCTGGTCTCGGAAAGGAGAAAGGAACTCTAAGAATAAACTGAACTCACCACTTCGACTTGAAAACTTTATAAACCAAAATCACTCTGCTTAAGAGGAGAAAAGGAAAACTCAAAATACCAACTAGAAAATTCAGGTTCAGGATCACTCAAAGCAAGATGAGACAAGGCTTGGGCATGATGCTAGAGATGCACGATGCAACGAGACATTCTGGCACAGAACAAAGGGAGACAGGAACTTATAAGTCACATGGGGTTAATGGGGAACAGGTGGAAACAATACGGGATCAGAGATGACGTCACACTGATGACACAAGAGGAAGGGCAAGTGACCTGAAACGAGAGGAGAGTTACTTTTCAAACTAAAACATGAAATTCACAAGACAAAAAAAAAAACAAGACAAGACATCCTTCACCGCGGTGTCATAGATTTAACTGTCCATAATACAAATTAAAGTATTTCACTTACACATTTTAATTTCAGTTCAAAATGATTCACAATTATTTTCATGATGATTTTATTTCTACACATGATTTTATTCACCTTCTTGTAATTTCTTGTAAGCGTAATTCAAATTTTGCACTTTGATTTGCCTTGCGTATGAATTGTTTTAAATAAATAAACCTGCCTTGCCTAAAGTTCAGTGCCAAAAAGAAAATAACTTAAAATCCAACTGGAAAAATGTGAAACTCCATGAAAGGCTAGAGGAGACAAAGCCATTACTCTCATCACCTTCGTGGTCAAATGGAGAATATTTCAATTTTAGTAGACACTAATAAAAGATTCATGATTAGGAAAATAACATGTTGCAGTTTTGTCAAAAGTGAGCAAACCCAAGCCCTAAAACAGTGGAGGTCTGCATAACCACCCGCCTGTAGCTATATTTCAATCGGCACCATTACCCCCACCTCCCACGCTTCCTGTTCATGCGCACTCGTTTTTCCATGCTGATCAGACCACACATACAGATGCAAAACCTCCACCCTCCATCCTCCAGCTTCTAGATCCCCAGGCATCGGTACACGTCCCTTCGCCTGCAACTCAACAACAAGGCCGTGAACCTTCGCCGAAAAGTCAATCCATCACTAGAAAAAGAGAGAAGAGACACTGAAAGAGAGCGAGAAAGAGAGAGAGTGGACGGGTGATGAGGTTTGCATGAAAAGGTGAGGAAAAGCGAAAGTGAGATGGCATGAAACTTAATCACAGAAAGGGTCGTGTCGGGCAGAGGAGGGGAACAGATTAAATTAGCATAGCATTAGGTATGGAAAATGATCTCTGTCAAAATCATCCACCGCACAATTATAATATGTTAATTACTTATTTCATTAAGGAAGTTTATTATGGCCGCGCAGATGAAATCATGCAGGCCAAAGACACCTGGAGGAAAAGCAGCGATGCCTGAATATTTCCCGCTTTCTCCCCGCCGTCATCCTTCACTCGGATCACTCTCCTCCCTTTATTCCTCACAACAGTGCAACACTTTAAAACACAATGTTTAATCACCTCTGAAAATTGCAGTCGAGGCATAATGTTCACGAGAGATGTTCCGTCTCAGTCTGATGTGGCTCAGTGAGAGAAATGTAGGATTTGTGAACTCTGCGCATTTACTGTTTAGATGAGAACATAGAATTTAAAAGGGCCCCTCTAACGCTGACAACATGTATTTCATAGTTCCAGACCTAAAAATGATGTCTACAAGTGAAATTAACCCCAAAATAAACAGTAGTGATTTTAGGCTTGTTTGCTAACCAGCACATTGGGAGAGTGGCCGTGCCAGCAACCTGAGGGTTCCTGGTTCGATCCCCACCTACTACCAACCTCGTCACGTCCGTTGTGTCCTTGAGCAAGACACTTCACCCTTGCTCCTGATGGGTCGTGGTTAGGGCCTTGCATGGCAGCTCCCGCCATCAGTGTGTGAATGTGTGTGTGAATGGGTGAATGTGGAAATAGTGTCAGAGCGCTTTGAGTACCTTGAAGGTAGAAAAGCGCTATACAAGTATAAGTAATTTACCATTTTGGAATGCCCACTTTCAGCTCCTAATTGAGGGTGGGCCTAAATCACAACACTGCAACGCATTCATACCTTTGAAATGATCCAAATGCAAGAAAATGCATATTGCAAGACGTTTTTATGTTGGAGATATAGATTAAGATATAGATATGTATTAGTTGATCCGCTTTGCGTGTGCTATCAACTTTGCACATGTTTTTGTACACCCAAACCAGGGGTCGGCAACCCAAAACGTTGAAAGAGCCGTATTGGACCTAAAATACAAAAAACAAATCTGTCTTGAGCCGCAAAAAATTAAAAGCCTATATAAGTGTTATAATGAAGGCAACACATGACGTAAGTATCTATATTAGCTATAATAGCCTACTATCAAAATTACTTTAAAAGTCTTATATAAGTGTTATAATGAAGACAACACACGATGTAAGTGTGTATATTAGTTATATTAGCCTACTATCAAAATGACTATGTGTTGTAGGTTAAAGCAAATCTTCGTTGACAAACATTTTGAAATAATAATAATGGATTAGATTTATATAGCGCTTTTCTAGACACTTAAAGCGCTTCACAGAGAAGTAAGAACCCATCATCCATTCACACCTGGTGGTGGTAAGCTACTTTTATAGCTGCCCTGGGGTAGACTGACTGAAGCGTGGCTGCCAGTTTGCGCCTACGGCCCCTCCGACCACCACCTATCATTCATCAGTCATTCACCAGTGTCAGCGGCACCGGGGGCAAGGGTGAAGTGTCCTGCCCAAAGACACAACAGCAGTGATTTGGATGGTAAGAGGCGGGGAGCGAACCTGCAACCCTCAGGTTTCTGGCACGGCCAAGCGGCCGTGCCAGAAACCTGAGGGTAAAGCTACCCACTATGCTATTCTGCACATTAGAAACCATTAGTAAATCACAGGCTACGCAGAAGGTGAGATATCTCCTGGAAATGACTGGCTTTTAATGGCCAACTGTTGTGTCCAAGTAAGGAAATGGCAGGCTGTCTTCTTTTAATACATTTATTACGATTTTTAGCAAGCTAGGTAATGTTTGCTGTGGTATGGAACAACATGGTACACAAACAACTATCAGAAATGCAGACAATATTACATACAGATAATGTGTCATGAGACATGCAAAACTAAATTATATACAAAGAGGATAAAAGTCAAGGATATTAAATGAGCTCAAATATACTTACAAATGAGGCATAATGATGCAAAAAAAATAATTCCCCCATCTTTTTCCATTTTCAATCGTTTTTTTAAAAAATGCTCCAGGGAGCCACTAGGGCAACACTCAAGAGCCGCATGCAGCTTGCTGACCCCCGATCCAAACCTTTAGTAGCTGTAGTGTAGTAGTGTCTTTGGTAGCATCTTCCTCCTGAATGTTACTTTGGCTCAGAATTTGAAGTAATAAAGCAAAATATCCTCTGAGGGAGAAAGACAGCGTCAAAACCAGTTTTTGCAAGGAACTTTGTGTCTTAGAGCAGAGACACCAGTGGTGTGATAACGGACGTTTTTTGCCAGGATTTTGGGGCTCCTCTTTAGCTTGTATTAGACACACCAGCTGCAATATAGAGCCTAAAAGTATTCATATCGTAAACGTGGAAGTGTGGGTCCGCTTCAGGCTCACAGCAGGCGACACAAACTCAGAAAGCAGAATAAAAGGAGGAAAACTTATATTATTATTTTTTGTGTCCTCTTCTACTGATGAAATTAGGTGATCAAAATAATAGTATCGTATGCCTTTATCCACACAGTCACACTACGGGGACGGCATGGGGCAGTTGGTAGAGTGGCCGTGCCAGCAACCTGAGGGTTACTGGTTCAATCCCCACCTTCTACCAACCTCGTCACGTCCGTTTTGTCCTTGAGCAAGACACTTCACCCTAGGATTTGTGAACTCTGCGCATTTACTGTTTAGATGAGAACATAGAATTTAAAAGGGCCCCTCTAACGCTGACAACATGTATTTCATAGTTCCAGACCTAAAAATGATGTCTACAATTGAAATTAACCCCAAAATAAACAGTAGTGATTTTAGGCTTGTTTGCTAACCAGTTTCAGCACATTGGGAGAGTGGCCGTGCTAGCAACCTGAGGGTTCCTGGTTCAAGCCCCACCTACTACCATCCTCGTCACGTCCGTTGTGTCCTTGAGCAAGACACTTCACCCTTGCTCCTGATGGGTCGTGGTTAGGGCCTTGCATGGCGGCTCCCACCGTCAGTGTGTGAATGTGTGTGTGAATGGGTGAACGTGGAAATAGTGTCAAAGCGCTTTGAGTACTTTGAAGGTAGAAAAACGCTATACAAGTATAACCCATTTACCATTTACACTAAGTACAGTTAGTTTAAATTACTCTGAAAACTAATTGGAAGCTAATTATGAAAAAATGATTGCCAAATTATTTTCTAGAGCAAAACATACATAAAGAAAACTTGTTTGTGAAATTCTGGTCATCTGGACGCTTTGGGTCCTTTTAGAGTCAGAAATGCCATCAATATTTAACTTGCCGTCATCCAACTCGTTCACCAAGCTAGTTCATTTACTCCCAAACAGCGTGATGAAACACCTGATTCCTTTGTTTTGTGCCATTTCAAAAGTTGCCATCAAATTTGCCTGACAGTTGGATTAAAACAGGGGCACAGGGCTTGCTCTCTGGTTTGTTGGCTCGCTGCCTTTCTGGCACGTCATCGACGGTCTGACAGAAAGACCCCTGTTGATGACAATCATCAGAGAGGCAGCAGCCTTCCACTTGGTCCTCCATGAGAGCAGGAGCAGGTGCAATACACTGAGAGCAAAGAGGAAGGAGTGGCTGGAGGCGTCAAGAATTTGGATGAGGACAACAAAGAGCGGAGGCAGTTACATAGCACTGAAATATAACTGGATTCAAATCAAGGCTGTAAAAATAAAATAGTGAAATGATGAAGAAATGGTGAAAAACATATTCATCAACAGAAAAACACATTTCTTAGCCAAAACATCAGTGTTTCCCATAGTGTTTGTGGTGGGCCCCCACAAATAAATCTAGGGTCAAGAAGTGTTCTACTTTTCCTTTTTATGTATTTTGTGACACCTTACTTTTCGGGTGATATTTGTGAATTATGTTCCACAAAACATTGAATATGTTATGTGTTTTAAAATAAAAGTTTGTGATTTAAGCAAAAGCATTTAAACACACACACACACACACTGCACTGAAAGCAGCAGACTGGACTGAGTTTGTTGAATATATGCCTGTAAGTAGAAATCCATTTGCTGTTGTATGTCAATGTTGTTAAGTCAAAATCAAAATTTGTAAACATTTGTTCAAGTTTAAAACAAGCACAATGTTAATCTTTCTGAGTCTGTCAATTGGGTTGTCGATTGCAGTGTTTCTTAACCATAGGAAAGGAAACCATTGCTCTCCTTTCTGAGCTGCCACCTTATCGTAGTAAAGGACTTTGCATGTCCCAATGGTCCCAAGAGCTATGTTGTCCGCGGGGCTTCTCGGCCCCCTGGTAGGGTCTACCAAGAACAAACAGGTCGTAGGTGAGGGACCAGACAAAGAGCAGCCTTTGTCTCTGACCCCAATCAATTTGTTCTCTGTCTCCCATTTCCTCAGGTGTGCCCCAGGGTTCTGTCCTGGGTCCCCTGCTTTTCATCATCTACATTCTTCTTCTTGGCAATATTTTCCGTAAATTTAAAATAAACGCTCCCTGTTAGGCGGATGACACCCAGCTCTACTTCTCTACCAAACCCATTGCTTCTCTTCCTCCCTCTTCCCTTACAGACTGCCTCAATGAAGTTAAAGTGCCAATGATTGACACACACACACTAAGTGTGGTGACATTTGTCCTCTGCATTTGACCCATCCCCTTGTTCACAATAGTCTTTGGTATGACTCGGCCGGGGAACTCACAACCTACCGATCTCAGGGCGGACACTCTAACCACTAGGCCACTGAGTAGGTCAATGAACTCAAGCAGTGGTTCTCAACCAATTTCCTCCAAACTCAACAGTAATACAACCGAAATCTTACTTGTAGGTACCAAATCCATTCTAACCAAAACCAACAGCTTGTCCATTACTCTCACCAATTCCTCCGCCTCACCCACTTCCTATGTTAAGAGTCTGGGTGTGAGCCTCGACAGCACAATCTCTTTTCAAGCCCACATAAACTACATTACCCGGTCTGCTTACTTTCATCTCCGCAATATGAATCGCCTTCCCCCCATCTCTTACCCCACATAGTGCTGCCATACCGGTTCATAGCCTTGACATCTCTCGCCTGGACTACTGCAACTCTATCCTGCTTGGTCTCCCTCACAAGTCATTCGACAAACTTCAGCCTCTCCAGGACTCTGCTGCCTGGATAATCATCAGAACCCCTTCAATCCAGCACATCAACCCTGTTCTGCAACAGCTCCACTGGCTACCCATCAAACACTGTATCTAATTTAAAAGAATTCTCCTCACTTTCAAAACTATCCATAACCTATCTTTTTGACCTGCTTCATGTCGCCACGCCCTTACATTCCCGAAGATCTTCGTCATCTGTCCATCTCACTGTGCCCTTATATAGACTGTCCACTATGGGGGCCCGAGCTTTCAGCCGCTCAGCTCCTCATCTTTGGAACCCACTTAACTTTAACTTTAAAGGGGAACATTATCACAATTTCAGAAGGGTTAAAACCATTAAAAATCAGTTCCCAGTGGCTTATTTTATTTTTCGAAGTTTTTTTCAAAATTTTACCCATCACGCAATATCCCTAAAAAAAGCTTCAAAGTGCCTGATTGTAACCATCGTTATATACACCCGTCCATTTTCCTGTGACGTCACATAGTGATGCCGATACAAACAAACATGGCGGATAGAACAGCAAGTTTATAGCGACATTAGCTCGGATTCAGACTCGGATTTCAGCGGCTTAAGCGATTCAACAGATTACGCATGTATTGAAACGGATGGCTGTAGTGTGGAGGCAGGTAGCGAAAACGAAATTGAAGAAGAAACTGAAGCTATTGAGCCATATCGGTTTGAACCGTATGCAAGCGAAACCGACGAAAACGACACGACAGCCAGCGACACGGGAGAAAGCGAGGACGAATTCGGCGACCGCCTTCTAACCAACGATTGGTATGTGTTTGTTTGGCATTAAAGGAAACTAACAACTATGAACTAGGTTTACAGCATATGAAATACATTTGGCAACAACATGCACTTTGAGAGTGCAGACAGCCCAATTTTCATCAATTAATATATTATGTAGACATACCCTCATCCGCTCGCAGATTTCTTTGACTTTATCGTTGGAAATGCATCTGCTTTGAGAGTCGCAGGATATCCACACATTCTTGCCATCTCTGTCGTAGCATAGCTTTCGTCGGTAAAGTGTGCGGAACAAATGTCCAATTTCTTGCCACTTTCGCATCTTTGGGCCACTGGTGCAACTTGAATCCGTCCCTGTTCGTGTTGTTACACCCTCCGACAACACACCGACGAGGCATGATGTCTCCAAGGTACGGAAAACAGTCGAAAAAACGGAAAATAACAGAGCTGATTTGACTCGGTGTTTGTAATGTGTTTGAGAAAATGGCGGATTGCTTCCCGATGTGACGTCACGTTGTGACATCATCGCTCCGAGAGCGAATAATAGAAAGGCGTTTAATTCGCCAAAATTCACCCATTTAGAGTTCGGAAATCGGTTAAAAAAATATATGGTCTTTTTTCTGCAACATCAAGGTATATATTGACGCTTACATAGGTCTGGTGATAATGTTCCCCTTTAACTACCATCAGACCTTCTCAATATGGACTCAATTTCCCTCTTCAAGTCAAGACTCAAAACACACCTATTCCTGACTGCTTATTCACCGTAAATGTTATCTTTCTTTGTTGTTATTGTTTTTATCCAATCGATTTTACTCTTTTGTTTTTGTACTGTGTCCACGGGTGCCTAGAAAGTAAAATGTATTATTATTGTTATTATTATCATTATTATTATTAAGGAGCCTGACATAAGCCTTAAAACTAATCTTTTTGATTCGCAAATGGTTTCTTATCATTTGACGAAGTTGTAAATTGTGAGTAGGTTAGATATAATTATTCAATACAAATAAAATCAAGAGTAACTGTTATTATTTGAGTGGGCCCAGGCCCCTCTGCACTGGAAAAGTTAGGCCTGGAAGTCAAAAAGGTTAAGAACTCCTGGTTTATTGTTTGTTAGCATTAAACTAGCTGAACAAGAGCCAACCCTTATCCTGTATGGTTGCAATGTTTTGGGCAACCTTTAATCATTAGTACTCAAGTCAATAAATATATCTTCAGAATGGAAAAATATAACTGCACTCATTACTTTTCCCCATCCAACGTTCGTATCAACTTTCCGTATTATTACTTGTTGTACACTGCTCTACCGCCGAAAACAATCTATATTTAGTTCTCGTGACAGATGCCCTGCAGCAGCCACGGTAATTATTACCAGAGCAAAAGGAGGAAATCAGATGGCATCCATTTATAGAAAGTGAATGTGGGAACGTCTTTGCCCACAAGGTTTCGGTTGTTATTTTCCGATGATTCAATCAATTCTTCTCTGACAATGAACAATAGTTGACCTTTGGAAAGTAACATATGCCACGATGTTATTTTTTTAACCACGTTTTGGGCCTGACCAGACCTCCACAGTGTTCACACCTCATAAACTTTCAAGACTAATCCGAAACAGGTGCATGTGTTACCGTTTTAAATAGTTGTATATAGGAGACCCCAAACAATTTTCACACCTAGAGTAAATTTTACCTCTTCCTATTGAACATGTATTTTTCTATGATGTTATAATTATGCAATTGTAATCAAAATAAGTCAAGGTGCAGTTTGTAGTGGCCATCAATGCAATTTTTTAAACCAACAAAAATATATAAAGACCACAAATGAATGGCAAATGTTATCAAAAGTGTTTTCAGAAAACTGATTTAACAGATACACGTCACAACTAAACTTTTTTTAAGAACTGTAGTGTCACAGTTTCTTGTTGGTGACGAACCCCAAGATGCAGAGATGGCAGGCTTTGTCCAGGAAAACATGATTTAATGTTCATAAAATAAAGGAAAAAACACAAACCAGGAACTAGGAACAGGAAACAGGATGCCAGGAAAACAGGAACTGGAAGACGAGGAACACAAAGACAGCAAGCTACAAACATCTACAATATATAGCTTACCGCTACCGCTTACAGCTACACTGACATCGACAAGTAGGAATGACAATAATCCAGCACAGACTGGATGGGAAGGCAGGTTCAAATAGCAGCTGGCTGATTGACACCAGGTGTGGCCAGGTGCCAATCAGCCACAGCTGAGGGGACACAGCACTCAGGGAGACAAACAGGAAACAGAACCAAAACAAGAGCGCTGACAGGAAATACTACACACACACAGAGGAAAAACTAAAACACAACCAAACTGTCAGGGGCAAGCCTGACATGTAGTTTCTCCCAAATAAAATGATTGTCTTTCATAGCTGTAATCAAGGCCAGAGATGTGTACCTTACACCAGTGGTCCCCAACCGGTCCATGGATCGATTAGTACAGGGCCGCACAAGAAATAAAAAATAAATAAAAATAAATATTTTTATTTTTATTTTTTTATTAAATCAACATAAAAAAACACAATATACACTTACAATTAGTGCACCAACCCAAAAAACATCAGTCCCCCATTTACACTCATTCACACTCATTCGCACAAAAGGATTGTTTCTTTCTGTTATTAATATTCTGGTTCCTACATTATATGTCAATATAGATCAATACAGTCTGCAGGGATACAGTCCGTAAGCACGCATGAGTGTATTTTTTTATGATAAAAAAAAACAAAACAAAACAAAAACAAAACAAAAAAAAACACAGTTCATGGGACACATTTTCAAGCGTTGACCGGTCCGCATTTACAAAAAGGTTGGGGACCACTGCCTTACACAATTGAACCAATACGGTACCAATTCCTGTGAATCAGATTTATTACTCAACGGTATACATTTTCGAAACTTATGTGTGGTATTAAATACCATTTTTTTTTACCTTCGCCAGTACGTTGTGTAATTGTCTGGGTTCTATTTAACTCTTGAACGCATCATAATAATCCCCTCAATTTCCCCCAAAAACGGATTAACTCGCTGGAATATAAAGACAATATAACATACATTCATAAACGTGGATGCATATGCAAAAATGCAATATATTTATCTGTACAGTAAATCTATGTATCTCTGCACCTTATTGCTCTTTTATCCTGCACTACAACGAGCTAATGCAAATACATCTGTATTATCTGTACTGTAAAGTTCAAATTTGAATGACAATAAAGGAAGTCTAAGTCCAAGGTTTGTTTGTCTGTCTGTTAGTTAGCGACACAGCTCAAAAAGTAATTAGCTAATTTTTTGAAATCCAAGAATGGGATGAAAAACACGTAATTAGATTTTAGGGGTGATCCGGATCATTACGACTACTTTACCTTACGTTAGGGCTGAACTTCTCCATGTGTATATGCTATCGGCCCTGCCTCCACCCACAGAAACAGAGAGTAGGTGACTCAAAAGGGAGTTTTGGTACTGAGACCAATGAGACCAAAGTTAACCCTTTTTGTAGCCTGTTTACAAGCAACAGCCATAGAAAACAAACACGGTCGGACGTGGTAATTTCATTTGTCCCTCTCTCCAGACTCACGACGAGAAAATGCTCTGTCCCCAAATTATGGAACAATCTGCCTCAGCACATTAGGGCTGCGCAAAAACAAGAGCGCTTTAAATTCTTGCCAAAAACGCAGCGACTGAGGCTGGGTGACCAAAGAAAATAAAAGGGAGTGATTAACTAAGGAAACAGGTGGAACCACTAATCATAAACCGAAGGCAAGTGTGCCCAGTCAGTGTCCAAGGCAACAAGAAAAGTAAACAGAGTAAAGGGTTCTGAGGACTAAGCAGAACATTAAACTGCAAATATTAACCAAAACACAAAATTTGACCGGTAACATTGGGTTGTGACAGTTTTACCTCATCAGTTTTCACAAAAAAATGCCGTTTATTTATTACTCTAATCACCTCTATTGTATTGCTTTTGTTGTCTTGTGTGTTATGCTGCGTTCCATTTACCGTATTTTTCGGAGTATAAGTCGCACCGGAGTATAAGTCGCACCTGCCGAAAATGCATAATAAAGAAGGAAAAAAACATATATAAGTCGCACTGGAGCCCGGCCAAACTATGAAAAAAACTGCGACTTATAGTCCGAAAAATACGGTACCTGTGAAGTTGGAAGTCAAAGCTGGGAATGACGTCACTGCCGAGTTGAGAGCGTTCCAGTTACGAAGTCGGAAATCAAGATGGCCACATTCACGAAAACTATTTATGCATTTGCCTTGTCTGAATATGTACAACTTATGGGAAAATATGCACTCTTTCTGCAACCTTCAAACACGCTGGATGAAGACAACATCGACGCTATTGCCAGCAATATAGAACGTATATACCACATCAAATAAATGTAGTTTACACTACAGTGATGTTACCATATGTAAACATAAAACAATACATTGGTTGGGGGCGTGGCTAAAGGGGAGGAGTATATTTACAGCTAGAATTCACCAAGTCAAGTATTTCATATATATATAGATATATATATATATATATATATATATATATATATATATATATATATATATATATATATATATATATATATAACAAATACTTGACGTTCAGTGAATTCTAGCTATATATATATATATATATATATATATATATATATATATATACGTATATATATATATATATATATATTTATTTTATTATATCTCTATATATATATATATATATATATATATATATATATACGTATATATATATATATATATTAATTTTATATATATATGTATATATATATATATATATATATATATATATATATATATATATATTAATTTTATTATATATATATATATATATATATATAAATATATATATATAGTGTGTGGATGTGAGTGTGAATATTGTCTGTCTATCTGTGTTGGCCCTGCGATGAGGTGGCGACTTGTCCAGGGTGTACCCCGCCTTCCGCCCGATTGTAGCTGAGATAGGCTCCAGCGCCCCCCGCGACCCCAAAGGGAATAAGCGGTAGAAAATGGATGGATGGATATATATATATATATATATATATATATATATATATATATATATATATATATATATATATATATATATATATATATATAAAATAAATACTTGAATTTCAGTGTTCATTTATTTACACATATACACACACATAACACTCATCTACTCATTGTTGAGTTAAGGGTTGATTTGTCCATCCTTGTTCTAGTCACTATTTTTCTAACCATGCTGAACTCTCTGATGATGCATTGATGTGTGGCACGCACAAAAGTGCTTTCATCAAATGCACTAGATGGCAGTATTGTCCTGTTTAAGAGTGTCACAACATTGCTGTTTATGGCAGACAAACTGCTTTACGGTATACAAAAACGTGACTGCTGTTGTTGTGTGTTGTTGCTGCGCTGGGAGGACGTTAATGAAACTGCCTAACAATAAACCCACATAAGAAACCAAGAACCCGCCCTCCATCATTCTACAGTTATAACGTGATTGGGCAGGTATGCTGGTTATATTGTGGGTTAGCGGACTCAGGTCCATGAGGACCTGAGTCCGCCTGAATTTCGGGAGATTTTCAGGAGAAAATTTGTCCCGGGAGGTTTTCGGGAGAGGCGCTGAATTTCGGGAGTCTCCCGGAAAATCCGGGAGGGTTGGCAAGTATGGTCACTAACCCTGTTACAAAAGCGATCAGTTAGAATAATATATAATGTTGGATATAGAGAACACTCAAACCCTTTATTTTTTTAATCGAAAATATTGAAATTCCACGATATAGTGACTTTGCAAACAGTAATTAAGCAAACTATAACTTGCTACCTAAGAAAATACAATTATTTTCAACAAAAGAGGTAAAATATAACCTCAGGGAAAAATGTAATTTAAAATATTTGTATGCACGTACAACACTTAAAACCCTTAGTATATTCATCCATTCATCCATTTTCTACCGCTTGTCCCTCTCGGGGTCGCGGGGGGTGCTGGAGCCTATCCCAGCTGCATTCGGGCGGAAGGCTGGATTAAGTAAATAACTTAAACAGTGTACTAATATGATCCATTTTAAGAAACTGTTCAAACTCAAAGTGTTTACAAAGTACAAAGAAGAAACAACATGATAAACTTTCTGAAGTTATTGACAATCACCATACGAAATACTGTACAACTTACTTCACAAATTATTATTGATTCATTTATTTTCCTGTGTTATTACTTATGGAGTATATTGTGGTTAAATTGAGAACAGGATGTGAACAAAAGTGTTAGAAATTGCTATGCAATGGAAAAGTGGTAGGATTAATTTTCCTACTCTTTTACGAACATGTTGAAGAGAGAAATTGAACCCAAACTCAAACACAGTGTAAAGTAACTAAACATTAAGATATTGTCTAAATGAAACGCAATTGGTGGGAACTACTTTTTCTTCCGCCTCGGTAAGTAAGTAATGCGCAAGCGCAGCGGCATTCTGTGTTTTGCTCAGTCATTTAGTCTGTCATTTGTTTATTTTACTGGCAATTAAAGAGTCACTCAGTATTGTAAAACAGCAAGTGTATTCATCATTGTATTGTAGGCCATTTGGAGACACTGCATACAGAGTTAAAAATAGATAACACATTCAGTACAGAATATCACCATCATTTGTTCTGCCCTGTGATTTTATATTGAAATATTTTTTTACATTTTACCAGACACATTAGGTATATTTGCACAAAGTATTGGTATCAAATCGGTTTCGCTGATACCAGCCTGATATTCATTGGGTATTGGATCAAAAAATAAACGAGTGGTATCGTACATCACCGATGAATGCACTAAAACAGAGGTCATAACTGGCTCAAAAAGTTAAAGTTAAATTTAAAGTACCACTGATAGTCACACACACACCAGGTGTGGTGAAATTACCCTCTGCATTTGACCCATCCCCTTGTTCCACCCCCTGGGAGGTGAGGGGAGCAGTGAGCAGCAGAGGAGGCCGCGCTTGGGAATCATTTTGGTGATTTAACCCCCAATTTCAACCCAAGCAGGGAGGTAATGGGTCCCATTTTTATAGTCTTTGGTATGACTTGGCCGGGGTTTGAACTCACGACCTACCGATCTCAGGGCGGACACTCCACCACAAGGCCACTGAGCAGGTTTTTTATAATAAATACCGTATTTTTCGGACAATAAGTCGCAGTTTTTTTCATAGTTTGGCCGGGCTCCAGTGCAACTTATATTTATTTTTTTCCTTCTTTATTATGCATTTTCGGCAGGTGGGAATTATACTCCGGTGCGACTTATACTCCGAAAAATACGGTAATCATAATAATAAATAATAATAAAAATATAAGGCAAAAAAATCACCATCATTTGTTCTGCCCTGTGATTTTATATTGAATTTTTTTTTTACATTTTACCAGACACATTAGGTATATTTGCACAAAGTATTGGTATCAGATCGGTATTGCTAATACCAGCCTAATATTCATTGGGTATTGGATCAAAAAATAAACGAGTGGTATCGTACATCACCGATGAATGCACTAACACAGAAGTCATAAGTGGCTCAAAAAGTTAAAGTTAAAGTACCACTGATAGTCACACACACACTAGGTGTGGTGAAATTACCCTCTGCATTTGACCCATCCCCTTGTTCCACCCCCTGGGAGGTGAGGGGAGCAGTGAGCAGCAGAGGTGGCCACGCTTGAGAATCATTTTGGTGATTTAACCCCCAATTCCAACCCAAGCAGGGAGGTAATGGGTCCCATTTTTATAGTCTTTGGTATGACTTTGCCGGGGTTTAAACTCATGACCTACCGATCTCAGGGCGGACACTCCACCACAAGGCCACTGAGCAGGTTTTTTATAATAAATACCGTATTTTTCGGACAATAAGTCGCAGTTTTTTTCATAGTTTGGCCGGGCTCCAGTGCAACTTATATTTATTTTTTTCCTTCTTTATTATGCATTTTTGGCAGGTGGGAATTATACTCCGGTGCGACTTATACTCCGAAAAATACGGTAATCATAATAATAAATAATAATAAAAATATAAGGCAAAAAAATCACCATCATTTGTTCTGCCCTGTGATTTTATATTGAATTTTTTTTTTACATTTTACCAGACACATTAGGTATATTTGCACAAAGTATTGGTATCAGATCGGTATCGTTAATACCAGCCTAATATTCATTGGGTATTGGATCAAAAAATAAACGAGTGGTATCGTACATCACCGATGAATGCACTAACACAGAAGTCATAAGTGGCTCAAAAAGTTAAAGTTAAAGTACCACTGATAGTCACACACACACTAGGTGTGGTGAAATTACCCTCTGCATTTGACCCATCCCCTTGTTCTACCCCCTGGGAGGTGAGGGGAGCAGTGAGCAGCAGAGGTGGCCACGCTTGGGAATCATTTTGGTGATTTAACCCCCAATTCCAACCCAAGCAGGGAGGTAATGAGTCCCATTTTTATAGTCTTTGGTATGACTTGGCCGGGGTTTGAACTCACGACCTACCGATCTCAGGGCGGACACTCCACCACAAGGCCACTGAGCAGGTTTTTTATAATAAATACCGTATTTTTTGGACTATAAGTCGCAGTTTTTTTCATAGTTTGGCCGAGCTCCAGTGCAACTTATATTTGTTTTTTTCCTTCTTTATTATGTATTTTCGGCAGGTGGGAATTATACTCCGGAGTGATTTATACTCGGAAAAATACGGTAATCATAATAATAAATAATAATAAAAATATAAGGCAAAAAAATCACCATCATTTGTTCTGCCCTGTGATTTTAAATTGAATTTTTTTTTTACATTTTACCAGACACATTAGGTATATTTGCACAAAGTATTGGTATCAGATCGGTATCGCTAATACCAGCCTGATATTCATTGGGTATTGGATCAAAAAATAAACGAGTGGTATCGTACATCACCGATGAATGCACTAAAACAGTGGCTCAAAAAGTTAAAGTTAAAGTTAAAGTACCACTGATAGTCACACACACACACTAGGTGTGGTGAAATTACCCTCTGCATTTGACCCATCCCCTTGTTCCACCCCCTGGGAGGTGAGGGGAGCAGTGAGCAGCAGAGGTGGCTGCGCTTGGGAATCATTTTGGTGATTTAACCCCCAATTCCAACCCAAGCAGGGAGGTAATGGGTCCCATTTTTATAGTCTTTGGTATGACTTGGCCGGGGTTTCAACTCACGACCTACCGATCTCAGGGCGGACACTCCACCACAAGGCCACTGAGCAGGTTTTTTATAATAAATAATCATAATAATAAATAATAATAAGGCAAAAACAATGTTTTAAGACTGTTTCACTACTTATATACAGACTGAAGCTATGGGAGGATGCAGTGCTAGTTTTAAATCAGGTCTATAAAGATATGAATATTCATATCACTGCAGTCTGGTCGATTCTAACGCACGACTCTGGAAACGTGATATTAAAAGCAACAGAGAGATCAAAGGCAGAATTCAAAAGGCAATAACGTCTGATACATGTACAGTACGCAGCTGGGAACTCTGCAAAACACATTCAGATGTTTGTCTCTCCGGTGATTCCAAGTTTTCAAAACATCGCTACAGTTTTACATGTTTAGCATTCCAACATCAACAACCTGTAGTCTAAGTCTTCAACCAAAGTCCTTATTGATCGCAAAGCATCATGCAAAAGATAAATACGACAAAACAAGATAAAGGACATGGGGGAGCATTTATGTGGAAAGAGTTAGGAAAGAAGGAAGTATGGGAGGTGAGACAAATCAAGGGTAATATCCTCAGTATGTGTGCTTTTGTTCTGCAAGGAACCCACGAAGAGAGAAGGGGGGAGAAGGAGGAGAAAAGAGGAAAAAGGTGGCTTGTGAGAACATCTTAGGGAGTGTGTACAAAGAGAATGAAAACACACCCTCAGGCTGGGGTCACAGTCAGAACGCAGGAGGGGTGCAGCAGAGCCGGCGGCAACACAGGAAGACCTCGCTCTGTCTTTAATATACCTCACAGATCACAAAACAGATAGTCAACACACAAAAAAACGCCTCCAAAACACACAGAGAAAAACAACAAGCACACACACACACAGAAACTCTGCAGCCCCCATGCAGATGCTGCGTATTCTCCTTAGGTCGAGCTCAGAGGGTGGGAATGGATACATTTGACAATGGCAGCCTCAGGGGAATAGCGAAATAGTCTAACGCGTACACTAAACACTCTCCACGTCCCTATCGCGGATGCTCAGACGCACGCCAAGAGAGAGAGGGATGATAGGTGCGCTCCCCTGCAGTCCTGAATACTTTTCACCTGGATTTCTGCTTTTTTTTTTTTTGGTCCGGGTACATTTTTTATGAGCCGTGAGTTTCCGCCATGGCAGGGATAGTGGAGTCGGTTTGGGTAACAGCTTGTTTTTCAATCAGGACATTTATGAGGGGTAGAATCATTTATGCGCCCAGCGTCCCGGGCGGATGACAGATCCCTTGGAAACACAAATTATCATGTTGACTCGCAACAAACACTGTGTAATTACATCATGGCCTGTCAAGAGGCATTAAGGAATCTTCTCCCTATCACCAAAGTAATGAGACGCTAATGCAGCTACATATGACACAGTAATTGGCAGTTTAAAGATTCTACCAAATATGCTGCCACGGCATAAATAAAAAAAAAATTAAAAATTCCAGTTGTATAGGACATGATATTAAAAAGAGTTTCCCGCATGCAGGCTGTGTTTCAATAAAGAGTTCGGTAACACTTTAGTATGGTGAACATCCATCCATCCATTTTCTACCGCTTATCCCTTTTGGGGTCGTGGGGGGTGCTGGAGCCTATCTCAGCTGCAATCGGGCGGAAGGCGGGGTACACCCCGGACAGGTCTCCATAGATAGACAGACAACATTCACACTCACATTCACACACTAGGGCCAATTTAGTGTTGCCAATCAACCTATCCCCAGGTGCATGTCTTTGGAGGTGGGAGGAAGCCGGAGTACCCGGAGGGAACCCACGCAGTCACGGGGAGAACATGCAAACTCCACACAGAAAGATCCTGTGTGCAGAATCGAACCCAGGACCTTCGTATTGTGAGGCAGACACACTAACCCCTCTTTCACCGTGCTGCCTATGGGGAACATATTCACCATTAATTAGTTATTTATTAACATGCAAATTAGTAACATATTGGCTCTTAATTAGTCATTATTAAGTACTTATTAATGCCTTATTCTGCATGGCCTTATTATACAACCACTATTACTAACCCTAACCAAATAACTCTAAATTAAGTCTTTGTTAATCAGAATTTTTTTCCCCTAGTGTCCTTAAAATTCTAAATTAAGTCTTTATAATTACAATATGTTCCCCATACTAAAGTGTTACCAAGAGTTTGCTAATAGATTCAGACCTCAGGACACAGCGCAACACTTATTGATAATAATTTTACCAATGATTTTGATAACAATACCACAAGTGGCCTGCTAATATCCGACATCAGTGATAATCTGCCGGTTTTCATAATCTACGACGGAAACTACAAGAAGAGGAACATGAATGACAAAAAGACTTTTCGAAGAACATGTACAGAACAAAGTATGACAGTTCTCTCTGAGAAAACAGACTTGGGACAATGTCTACAGCATACTTGCCAACCCTCCCGGATTTTCCGGGAAACTCCCGAAATTCAGCGCCTCTCCCGAAAACCTCCCGGGACAAATTTTCTCCCGAAAATCTCCCAAAATTCAGGCGGACCTGAGTGACGTGTCGACAGCCTGATTTCACGTCCGCTTTCCCACAATATAAACAGCCTG
Organism: Nerophis lumbriciformis; assembly: GCF_033978685.3. NCBI lineage: Eukaryota > Metazoa > Chordata > Actinopteri > Syngnathiformes > Syngnathidae > Nerophis > Nerophis lumbriciformis. The sequence continues at coordinate 18,382,409 of NC_084551.2, forward strand.
CCTGCCCAATCACGTTATAACTGTAGAATGATCGAGGGCGAGTTGTTGGTTTCTTATGTGGGTTTGTTGTTAGGCAGTTTCATTAACGTCCTCCCAGCGCGGTAACAACACACAACAACAGCAGTCACCTTTTCGTCTACCGTAAAGCAGTTTGTCTGCCGTAAACAGCAATGTTGTGACACTCTTAAACAGGACAATACTGCCATCTAGTGTACATGCATATGTGACAATAACATCTACAGCTTTTAGAGAGTGCAGTGCACAACTGCGCACACAACAAGAAGACGAAGCAGAATGCATCATCAGAGAGGGTGTTCAGCATGATTAGAAAAATAGTGACAGAGAATAGAACAAGGATGGACAATTCAACCCTTAACTCAACAATGAGTAGATGAGTGTTATGTGTGTGTATATGTGGAAATAAATGAACACTGAAATTCAATTATTTCTCTTATATATATATATATATATATATATATATATATATATATATATATATATAATAAAATAAATAGAAATATATATAGCTAGAATTCACTGAAAGTCAAGTATTTCTTTTATATATATATATATATATATATATATATATATATATATATATATATATATATATATATATAAATATATATATATATATATATATATATATATATATATATATATATATATATGAAATACTTGACTTTGTGAATTCTGGCTGTAATTATACTCCTCCCCTCTTAACCATGCCCCCGACCGCCCCCCCCTCCCGAAATCGGAGGTCTCAAGGTTGGCAAGTATGGTCTACAGTGAAAATGATGTAGATGATGCATATGGTATTTTCTTGTAATACCTTCGAGATGCTTTATGACAAACACTGTCCATTGAAACAACTTAGTAAGAAGCAAAATAAAAATCAACCATGGATGACAAATGGGCTGAGAAATGCTTGCAAAAAGAGGAATACACTATATAGAACATTTATAACACAAAGATCTACAGAAGCAGAAAACAAGTACAGAAACCTACAAGAACAGGCTAACTGGCATACAATGAACATGTAGAAAATAATATTACAGTCAATTATTGGACCACAACAAAAACAATATGAGAGCAACATGGGGCATCCTAAATAGCATTATTACAAATGGTGCTAAAAAGGACTATCCTAAATACTTCTTAGATGGAAATGTAAAAAATTACAATATGCAATAAGTAGTTGAAAGCTTCAATAAGTACCAAATTGGACCAAATCTGCAAGATTACAGATCCTGAGTCAGTTGAGGACTTGAATGACCCCATATATACATTCCTATTCTTAGGTGGCTCTTGAAGTCCCATTTGAAATCCAGCAGATCCATGCATGTAGAAGAGGCAAAAATGAACGTCGTACCGCATGTGTTAGCGCTCCACTTATCCATTAGGCATCGACGTATTCAAAAGGTCTCTTTAGGAGCAGACAGCTCAGGGCTGTTTGCCTTCCCAGTGTTTGAGAGAAATTGGGAGGGCCGAGGCTCCTAATGGTGTTGCCCCCCTACATCCCACCCCCAGCCCTCTATCCTTAAATCTGCGGGGAATAAAGTGTGCTGTTGAACCAAACTGGAAGACAAATGGTTTTGTTCAATAGGAAGCCGCCTCCATAAATCCCCACTTAATGCAGTGGAGGAAGGCTGAAGCAGAAACAGGTGAATTTTCCACCGAGGGGGAAACCATTCATTACCTCTTAGTAGAGGGTTGGAACCGAGGATTGAAGGCTAGCTTGATGGGCAAGTAGACAGATGGCGAGACGAGTTCACACTATATTTTATGCAGAGACACAAGATCAAAATTACTGGCACATACTTCTTTATCCAATCAATCAATCAAGGGCTCAGTTAGATCATTTTGTTCCGTCTTAATTACCAAATATTTATAGTACACAGTTTGGGGTTGATTCCTTTTTTGTCCCTGCATGACCTCTGTGCACAAAACAAGAGTTGGGTGTGGAACAATTGGACTAGACCAAATATTTTTTTTAAAAGGTGTGCATGGAATTCTGCCTAAAAGTCCCTGTAAAATGTCATTGAACCTCAATTCTGTCACGAATGATCAGGACAAGTTGAATTTGTGCGTGTTTTTTCTTTTGTTATAATTCCTTTCCAGTGCTTTTATTTTTCATTCCACTTCCTCCCGGTCTTTGTACTCAGCCACTTTACCGCTGGCTTGAGCTCCTTTTTGCACACCTGTTAGTAATTAGTAGACTCACCTATCTATAGGTATGTATATATCGTTAGGATTTTATCAATACCGATACAAATATGTATTAAATATGTATTCATCTGTACTCTTACAATGATAAGAGATGCTTATCGGTAATACATGTACATCCATCCATCCATTTTCTACCGCTTGTCCCTCTCGGGGTTGCGGGAGTGACTGGAAGGCGGTGTAAACCCTGGACTAGTCGTTACCTCGTCACAGGGCCAACACAGATACGTAGACAACATTTACACTCACATTGGTGTTAATAAAGATGTGAACAAATGCATTTTTATTAGCCCAAAGCAACCTCATGATATATCATCTCACAGCCGGTAAGTATTTTATCAACACCTGCTTTTTTGGTCTTAAACAAATCAACTATGTGTGCATGTGCAAGGTGCAATGTAGGTATTTCATAAACTAGTAAAGATCATACAGATTCATCACTGTGTTTCTGTTCATTACAATTACACGCAGTACATCAATCCATCCATTTTCTACCACGTGTCTCTATCATAACATTTAAAATAGTAAGAAAAAAAATACAAATAATAAAGTACAATTACACTATGTTATTTATGTTCATTCACAGACCTTTAATGAGAAATCTCATATATAATATGTAATGAAAATCCAAATCAGTTTGTTATTGCATGTTGTAACAACAGGGATTGTTATTCTTGTTTATGTTGCACACGGACCTTTTTGAGTGACGGACCCGAAACCAGTGTTGACATCCATCGTATTATCCAAAAAAAAAAGACCCAGTAATTATTAAAATTGTTCACTTTTTTGAGTGGATTAATATTGGTCTGTGGCTTACCGGATCACTTAGAGCGCTGTCTGGTTGATGTAGCGCACTGTAGTGGCGGTCGAGAGTTAAGTGGCGTTTACTTCAAACTTACACCTATTAATTTTAGTGTGCGTGACTTTAGGGACTCAGAGGAAATATTGGGGAATATACTGTAGAAGACATAAGGGACATCAACTAGGGACACAAGGAAGGAGCACAGAGAAGGCGAGCAAGTACGAGGGAGGGAAGCTATAGACGTGATGCTTACTGTGGAAGTTAGGCTACGTTCCGGCAAAGGTTCCTTGGCTTCGCTGGTCTTTATGTCGCTCCCTCTCATTAATCCCAGGTGCGCTGATTTTAGATTACCTGTAGCTTTGTCGCCGTGTGGGCGTGATGCGCCTAGCGCAAGCAGGGCGCATCTAAGGGGCTGGCATACCCAGCTGCCGGAGAAAAGCGGTTTTGAGCACGCGCCGTGACATTTGGGTCCGTTTGACTCAAGCCTTGTTACTTGAAATGACTCGGGGCAACACTAGCTTGTGACAGCAGCGTGGCAAGTTGCATGTTATGTGAGTCAATCAAATCAATAACAGTAGAGAGATGGTTGCACATGGAGGCGATGGGAAGACATTTGGGCCAACCAAGTTGACTCTGTTTGCTCCCGTATTAACCAGCGCCTGCACTTTCTAATGAGGCTCAGGGTCCACGGTGTGGCAAGCAATATCATGATGTTGTTTTATAAGGCAAACATTGAATCTGTCATCCGTTATGGCATCTCCACATGATTTGGAAATCTGTCAAACTCAAAACCCAACTTCAAAACCTTATCAAGAGGGCTGGTAACATAATTGGCATGCAGCCCCCTTGTTCCCTTCAAGAAATATTCGACAAGATCGTGAGGAAGCAGGCTCTTAAAATCACCGTGACCCACACCACATAGTTCCATAGTGAAATTGTGTTGATGCCAAATGGTAAACGGTACAGAACAGCAACATACAAACTCAACAGGTATAGATTTTTCTTTGTCCCACTGGCAATCAAAGCACTTAAGAACAGAAAACTACTGTAATAACCGGATGCAATAATATAGAGTGCAATATTGGGATAGTGCAATACAGGAGGTGTGCAATACAGGGGGGAGTGTAATGTGTGATCTCATAACCAACTGATATACCTGTGCACTTTTCACTGTCGTCACTCACTGTATTGTCAGATGAACTGTATGTATGTATGTATTAGGGATGTCCCGATCCGATATTTGGATCGGATCGGCTGCCGATACTTGCCAAAAATTGCGTATCGGCAAGGCATGGGAAAATGCCGATCCAGATCCAGTTAAAAAAAAACTCCGGTCCGTGTTTTCCAACGCACCGATTTAAATAATACATTCCACTCTTCTGCTGCTCCGTAATTTCCATTCCGCATTTTCCAGCACACCTTCAACACATCTACATGTCTGTGAATTCTCACGCAGTTGCTTTTAGCTGCTGGCATTACACGACAGGCTCTTCTCACTCTTTCCTGTGTCTCCCTCTCACAGACAGCAGCGCACTATCTTACACACGTCACATACTGTCACGACACACGTCACATACTGTCACGTCATACGTCACATATGTATACGTCCTCCCCGAGCAGGGAGGTAGCAGCATGGCTAACGTTAGCTGTGATGCTAGCGCAGCCGTGCGAGCAACGCTCCCTCTAAGGTGCTCGCCTGTGCAATTGCACACTGTTTAAGCGTCCTCTGCGCATAGCAAATCTATGCCACGCACAAAATCTAATACAAAAATAAGCGCATAACAATTTTCAACACACCGACACGACAGAGAAAAAAGTTTTCGTCATCATTGTTCAAATATTGTGACGTCTGTCGAGACGCTTATCTCCATTCGGTGCCACACGTCCACACCATCAAAATGCTGAGGCAAAAATTTCCACATCAACACCGTATGAAAAAAATAGTGATTTTTTAGTTGTGATTTCCTTTTCTGCATGAAAGTTTAAAAGTAGCATATATTAATGCAGTATGAAGAAAAATGTTTTAATGTAGACATGCAAGCCTTGAAAGAAAATTTTGAAAATCAAGACTACATTTCCTGCAAATGGGTGCATTTCTACCCTATATTTTAACTTTAGATTTATTCTCATATCAAACTCTTTTGGCTGTCTTTTTGACACTTACATCCGGCGCCCCCCTCCACACCCTGGATTATAAATAATGTAAATAATTCAATGAGATTATCTTGTGTGATGACTGTATTATGATGATAGTATATATCTGATAGTATATATCTGTATCATGAATCAATTTAAGTGGACCCCGACTTAAACAAGTTGAAAAACTTATTGGGGTTTTACCATTTAGTGGTCAATTGTACGGAATATGTACTTCACTGTGCAACCTACTAATAAAAGTCTCAATCAATCAATCAAAACACATAGAATCATCATACTGCTGTGATTATATGCATCAAGTGTTCATTCAAGGCTAAGGCAAAATATCGAGATATATATTGTGTATCGCAATATGGCCTTAAAATATCGCAATATTAAAAAAAGGCCATATCGCCCAGCCCTAGTTCAATGATGCCATTTCTGTTTGTCATGTATAATTTTGTCTATTTTGTGTTTATCCTTGAATAAATAAATACCTACTCAGTGGCCTAGTGGTTAGAGTGTCCGCCCTGAGATCGGTAGGTTGTGGGTTCAAACCCCGGCCGAGTCATACCAAAGACTATAAAAATGGGACCCTTTACCTCCCTGCTTGGCACTCAGTATCAAGGGTTGGAATTGGGGGTTAAATCACCAAAAATGATTCCCGGGCGCGGCCACCGCTGCTGCCCACTGCTCCCCTCACCTCCCAGTGGGTGATCAAGGGTGATGGGTTAAATGCAGAGAATAATTTCGCCACACCTAGTGTGTGTGTGACAATCATTGGTACTTTAACTTTAACTTTAACTTTAAACAGGTCAGTTTCTTGTTACCAACCATTGTGTATTATTCAAACTCACCTAATTCAGCTGGCTAGTTGTTATCAAGAGTACTAAAACCCTTTTCAACATGATTCTGACAACTAAGTAGGCTAAATAACTTTAAACTTTAATACATACTCGGATAGGCCAGTATCGGTCAGTATCGGTATCGGTCAGTATCGGTATCGGATCGGAAATGCAAAAACAAATTCGGATCGGATCGGAAGTGCAAAAACCTGGATCGGGACATCCCTAGTATGTATGTATGTATGAATGTAAAACGTTGTGTCTTGATGTCCAAGACAAATGTATCCTCAGAGACAAAAAAGCTAATTATTATTAATATTATTAATATTGTTATTATTATTATTATGGTAACACTTTAATATGGGGAACACATATTCACCATTAATTAGTTGCCTATTAACATGCAAATTAGAAACATATTGGCTCTTAATTAGTCATTATTAAGTACTTATTAATGCCTTATTCTGAACGGCCTTATTATACAACCAGCAAGCCATTAACTAAGAGTCTTCCCTCAATAACCTCAGATTTATTGTTTATTAGTAACCCTAATCCTAACCCTAACCCTTATATGTTACTACCCCAGTGTCCAAATAACAAAATTTAGTATTTGTTACTTTAATAAGCAACTAATTAATGGAGAATATGTTCCCCATACTAAAGTGTTACCATTATTATTATTATTATTTTCAGGAATTGTCCCGTATTTTGAAATGCAATTCTCAACAGGTATGTCTTGACCTTTAAGATTAACTGAAAGAAAAAAATGTGTCTGCATGCATTTCCTACAGGATGAATAGATGTAATTCCTGCACAGACCCACGATCTTGTAGAACGTGTTATCCTTTATGCACACAAGTAGCGAGATATTGAACACAATGACAAGTCAACTGCGAGGCCAACACATGAGATGGTCGGGTTCCCTGGTTGCACAGAGCTTTCAAGGAGACGTGGTTGTTATCATTTTGCTACTATTACTATAGCCCGCACGACCATGTAAAAGATATTTTTCAGAAGCAATGAGACAAGGAGAAGACAGGACAAGGGTCCCTGCAGGGTGATGTAAGGTAGGATGGGGGCGTGGAGGGTTGGTGTTTGGAATGAGAGGTAAGTGGGTTATATTTAAACCATTAGGCGGCTTATTCGCTCGGTGCAAATGCAAATGAACTTGCATTATCATCACGGTCTCTTCCCTGGAAATCAACTCCCACTGTAATACCTCAGCAGAAGTGGACCGGTCGTGAACCCTCCTTCTCTGCAGTGCCAGCTAACCCTCCAATGGCCTACATAGAAAGCTACACACGTGCATGAGCGTGCACATGCATTCGCACATGCGTGCAGCCAATGCCCTTCCTCTCCCAGGCACCCGCCCAAATCAGAGATCAAAGGCTGGATTTGTAAAGCTAATGGCTGCTGTGCTGAGCCAGGAACAGGGAATGAGGGAGAAGGGAAACATGGGGGGCGAAACAGAGAAAAACATGGCGGCTAGGCGGCATGGAGTAAGTAAGTTGGCAACAAATTTTGTTCATGAGAAAAATGCAGTTCTTTCACTTTACGGGTTTTTTTTGTGCCTTTATTTTGAAAAGCCCACTCTTATTCTGTTACTTCCTTTATTGCTGATGCTTGACTTCCTGCTCCTGTCACATCAACAGCATGCTCACGTTACTCCAGGACCGGTAAAAACATGCTGACAAAGATACATTTGTCATATTCTGTGTGAACATTAGTGAGAGGTTATTTTATTGTGCCTCGTGTTTGTGTTGTTTATATGGCACATTGAGGAGAGTCACTACGAGCTGTGTGTAGAAGATAGGCTAACAAGCTGAGCAAACTTAGCGCCCTTGGAAGCGGACGGAGGTAGGAGGAGCCTAATGGTTTATTTTGGGATGTCCGATAATGGTTTTTTGCCGATATCCGATATTCCGTTATTGTCTAACTCTTTAATTACCGATACCGATATCAACCGATACATGCAGTTGTGGAATTAACACATTATTATGCCTAATTTGGACAACCAGGTATGGTGAAGATAAGGTACTTTAAAAAAAATAATAATAATAAGATAAATAAATTAAAAACATTTTCTTGAATAAAAAAGAAAGTAAAACAATATAAAAACAGTTACATAGAAACTAGTAATTAATTAAAATGAGTAAAATTAACTGTTAAAGGTTAGTACTATTAGTGGACCAGCAGCACGCACAATCATGTGTGCTTATGGACTGTATCCCTTGCAGACTGTATTGATATATATTGATATATAATGTAGGAACCAGAATATTAATAACAGAAAGAAACAACCATTTTGTGTGAATGAGTGTAAATGGGGGAGGGAGGTTTTTTGGGTTGGTACACTAATTGTAAGTGTATCTTGTGTTTTTTATGATTTAATAAAAAAAAAAAACGATACCGATAATAAAAAAAACGATACCGATCTTTTCCGATATTACATTTTAACGCATTTATCGGCCGATAATATCAGCAGACCGATATTATCGGACATCTCTAGTTTATTTATTGTAAAACAAGTGGTTCATTTCATTTAAAACAAACAGGAAATTTTCATTATTTTTATTTAAATGAGAGCTGAAACTTGTAATGGTTAAAAAGCTTAATTCATGTGAAAATTTGTTATTTAAGTTAACTAAAAATATTTAATTATCCTCCCACCTCCAAAGACATGCACCTGGGGATAGGTTGATTGGCAACACTAAATTGGCCCTAGTGTGTGAATGTGAGTGTGAATGTTGTCTGTCTATCTGTGTTGGCCCTGCGATGAGGTGGCGACTTGTCCAGGGTGTACCCCGCCTTCCGCCCGATTGTAGCTGAGATAGGCTCCAGCGCCCCCCGCGACCCCGAAGGGAATAAGTGGTAGAAAATGGATGGATGGATGGATATAATTTTAAACATGTAAACATGATTCATGCATTGTTTGTGGCAATAGGGTATTTGTGTTTTCTGTCCATCTTCATAGTTTCCGCTGTGTCAAAAATGTGAGGAGAAAAGGAGGAGAGAATTAAAGTTGCACCAGTCGAAGCTCTCTGCATCGTGTGTCATTAATCCAAGTGGGCCGCTACAAACACAATGCGGCATTTGCCTGCCTACTGCGAAAAACACAACGAGATGACATAGAATAAAGTGGGAGGCAAGTCCAAAAACACCCCTGCCAATGCCACATTGAGGCTTTCACACTAACTTTTACTGGGTACACTTTTAGTTTTAGGCTAAGAAACACATCCACAGATGGTGACTATCTCTCACTCATCACTGTGTGGGATTGATGGTGTCGAAACAGACCTTTCTCTTTGTCTCGCACATGGCGCAAGTGCCGCTGCTATTCCCACAGTGCACCGAGAGGCCATTGAGATAAATGGCATGCATACAAAAAAGGAGTGAATAAGTGAGAGTATAAAAAGAAAGGACAAAAAAAATGTGTCTTCGCCCTGAAAAAGAAGACACAAATATAAACCATTCAGCGTGCCAGTTTGTATTGTCCTAACATTTATAATGCTTCAAGCTTGTCACAAGTATTCAGTCACTCCCACTCGTTACCTTGAAATCCTTTCTGTCACCAAAAAAAAACACTAAAATATATTATCGCTTGCTCGGATTGGTTCATCACAGAAACATCGACGTGCGTGTTTGGGATGCCGAATCCTATGAACTATCAGCTCTGTCCTTGGCTTTGTGTTTCCAGTTCACCTAATTAAAAGCCATTTTGATGGCAAACGGCTGGTTTTCTGGAGTGATGGAAGAGGAAAGGTAGCTTTTGCATACATTAGCAGTTGAATCGGGCCAAAATGCTCGATTTTTCCTGGTGACACCAACGCGGTGACTTCATTATCGTGACAATAAACAAGCAAAATGAGCAAAAATAAGTGTCACGGTGGCAGAAATGGGCTGGTAGCTGGTTAGAACCTCCTCCGTGATGCCACTATCTTTTTCAAAGAGTTAATAAAGACGGTTTGTATCGGAGATTTAATGATTTCCCTTATTTTTTGCAGGAAACACACTAAGCACATCACCACCCTAATTCCACAAACCTTCATGCATGTTTGTGATAGAGCTGCCCAATGTGTGTACGACTACCACAACAATTATTCTTCTCCTCACCCATCACTGAGACCCCCATCAGTCATCATGATGTGGCACTGAGGCTCCTTCCATATCCCCCAGAGAGAGGGTGAGGAAGAGGATGGTGCAGAGGGATGAGGGCCAAAGCCAGAGCTCTTTGTCAGGTGACAAAAGCTTCCCAACACAACAATAGCTATCAGTCATTCTCCAAGCCTGTCGGATTATGCGGCTCACTATACGTCAGCAGAGGTGTTGCGTAGGTGTATTCAGGAGGGGGGGCAGTGAAGGTTTGAAGGGGTGTACACGGTTACAACCTCCATGTTATTCCGCAGACATAAGAGACCATTCTTGTAAGAGGACAAGAGGTTTCAGAGGTCAGAGTAATGTAACTGCGTGGTTGTGTTACCATAATTTCCTGGCTATAGAGTGCACCTAAATATAAGTTGCACCCACCTGATATTTGGACGACTTTTATTTTGTATACATATTGGCCGCACAAGTCTATTGGCCGCAGGTGTACACATTGAAACATTTACAAAGGTGCTTGTGTTCATTCCCAAATGTAACCAAAGACTGGCTGTAAATTGGCATACAAGAGCCTACTGGAGAAGTAATTCCTCATTCTTCTTCTACTGCTTCTTTTGGGGCCAGCTATTGGTGGTGGATTTCCGTTCCATGCGGTGGCTATTTTCGTTTTTCTAGATGGTCTTTGGCTTTGGGGCTGAGTCGTGTGTGCATTTTGTAATTTCTTGTCCATGATGAGTCCACAATGAGCTTAAAAGGGGAACATTATCACAATTTCAGAAGGGTTAAAACCATTAAAAATCAGTTCCCAGTGGCTTATTTTATTTTTCAAAGTTTTTTTCAAAATTTTACCCATCACGCAATATCCCTAAAAAAAGCTTCAAAGTGCCTGATTTTAACCATCGTTATATACACCCGTCCATTTTCCTGTGACGTCACACAGTGATGCCAATACAAACAAACATGGCGGTTAGAACGGCAAGGTATAGCGACATTAGCTCTGATTCAGACTCTGATTTCAGCGGCTTAAGCGATTCAACAGATTACGCATGTATTGAAACGGATGGTTGTAGTGTGGAGGAAGGTAGCGAAAACAAAATTGAAGAAGAAACTGAAGCTATTGAGCCATATCGGTTTGAACCATATGCAAGCGAAACCGACGAAAACGACACGACAGCCAGCGACACGGGAGAAAGCGAGGACGAATTTGGCAATCGCCTTCTAACCAACGATTGGTATGTGTTTGTTTGGCATTAAAGGAAACTAACAACTATGAACTAGGTTTACAGCATATGAAATACATTTGGCAACAACATGCACTTTGAGAGTGCAGACAGCCCAGTTTTCATCAATTAATATATTCTGTAGACATACCCTCATCCGCGCTCTTTTCCTGAAAGCTGATCTGTCCAGTTTTGGAGTTGATGTCAGCAGGCCAGGGAAGCTAGGGTCGATATTCTTCTCTTGATCATCTTCGGTGGCATAAGGGACGGTGTGAGCCAAGACATCCAGGGGGGTTTAGCTCGCTCGTCTGCGGGAACAAACTGCCGCCATTGCTTGCCGTGCTACCGAGGTCCTTTGTCCCTGAATTGCTGTCACACTCCGGCAGATTCAATGGGGGTCTGGCGGCAGATTTCTTTGACTTTATCGTTGGAAATGCATCTGCTTTGAGTGTCGCAGGATATCCACACGTTCTTGCCATCTCTGTCGTAGCATAGCTTTCGTGTGCGGAACAAACGTCCAATTTCTTGCCACTTTCGCATCTTTGGGCCTCTGGTGCAACTTGAATCCGTCCCTGTTCGTGTTGTTACACCCTCCGACAACACACCGACGAGGCATGATGTCTCCAAGGTACGGAAACAGTCGAAAAACGGAAAATAACAGAGCTGATTTGACTCTGTGTTTGAGAAAATGCCGAATTGCTTCCCGATGTTGTGACGTCATTGCTCCGAGAGCGAATATTAGAAAGGCGTTTAATTCGCCAAAATTCACCCATTTAGAGTTCGGAAATCGGTTAAAAAAATATATGGTCTTTTTTCTGCAACATCAAGGTATATATTGACGCTTACATAGGTTTGGTGATAATGTTCCCCTTTAAAAAAGTTAAAGTTAAAGTACCAATGATTGTCACACACACACTAGGTGTGGCGAGATTATTCTCTGCATTTGACCCATCACCCTTGATCACCCCCTGGGAGGTGAGGGGAGCAGTGGGCAGCAGCGGTGGCCACGCCCGGGAATCATTTTGGTGATTTAACCCCCAATTCCAACCCTTGATGCTGAGTGCCAAGCAGGGAGGTAATGGGTCCCATTTTTATAGTCTTTGGTATGACTCGGCCGGGATTTGAACTCACAACCTACCGATCTCAGGGCGGACACTCTAACCACTAGGCCACTGAGTAGTAGTAAATGGCTGCATGAGAGCATTTGATTTTATGTGAACAATTCCATTTGGTCTGATGTGACAAGGCTACATTTATTGGCGGCATGTTAAGCTTGTGAACCTGGAAAAATCTATGAATTAGCCACAGCCTTGTATATTGCACAGGGTTTAAAGCGTAGGGAAAAAGTAGCGACTTATAGACCCGAAATGACGGCATATTTGGGTCATGATGGACAATCAAAAATGTTCTGTGTCAGTAAGTGCGAGTAGAGTATTTTTTAAATATACAGCAAAATGTAAAAGAAAAAAAGATGGTACCGTTACGGCTCAAGCACCTGCCGCCGCACATTCAGCTGTGCGCTCCTCTGGGGTGCACCGCTGGACACGCCCACAGGCGTTCCTCTCCTCCTATCTGGAATCAACACACCTGACGCTGATGAGGAATCCACTCCCTTCTTAAGGCAGCGTGTCCTGCGTTCCAGTGCCAGAACGTAGCTACGTGTACCAGTACAGTAAGCCTCACACGTATCTAGCTTTCCTCGCCTAAGTGCTTCCTCGCTCTTTGTGTTTCCCCTCCTTTGTGCTCAACGTGTCTTGTCCTGTGTTGTCATCCAGCAGTTCCGTGTCATTCCCTTGTTTTGAGCTGTGTGTCTCGTCTCCCCGGATTCCCTCTGGACTTCCTGCTGCCTCCCCGGACCTCGACCTTTCGCTGCCTCGCTCCAGCTCCTGACCACTTGCCTGTACCCGGACCTCCTTTCTGGACTTCCGCATCTATCTCAACACGCACCTTCAACACTTATTAATGTATTAACACTCAACAGATAATGGCTTCACAGTCACATCAGACGTTTGGTATAATTACACGCATCATTCTTTTGTATTGATGAATACGCTTCAGGCTAAACGACGTCCCTGATTCCGTGCCGTCTCTTTCTCCACTGTAACGTTACAGGTATCTCAGTTTTCCGTACCCTATGGATTTGGTTTTTGATGGAAACTAATGCCAAACATGGTTATCACACTGCTTACTATTGCGCATGTGCTTGATTGTACTAAAACCGTGACATTGTATAAAAAACAAAACATATTTTTGGTAAACATTTTTGGCAAAAAATCGGGATACGGTATGAAAACGGAGATACCACCGTATTTCTAATGGGAACCTTTGATATAAACTATTTTAGTACCATTCGGTTTTTGTATCATTCAAGGATTTTTTTTCCCAGCACCCTGATACAGTAATGTTGTGTAATTTCACAACTATGTTACAGTGGACCTCCTTTGAAACTGGACAAGAAGGCACAATGACAATGACCTCCAGATCAACTCTCAGTGAGGTCAAAGTTCAGGGTGAGTGCAATGCTAAAGGATGCAACTGGATTCAGCCTGTGAGGTGGTGGTGGGGGGTGAGGCTCCTGGCAAAAATCAATTCTTGGCCGGTGGTTGGTCTCCTTCTCAATCAGCCCCCATGACAGCTGCTCCAGATGGCCACTGGGCTAGATGGTTGTCAGGCCATCAGTATCATCATTACCCATAAGGCTCTGCACAGTCAAAAGGTCAAGTTGCGGCCTCTGCAGATTTGTCAGGCTGAAACACCAGGGAAGCTCCAAATATACTGTAATGCTGTCAATGTGTATGACATTTATCTACAATATGTAAATGACATTTTTTTAACACTCATGGAATGTCAGCCAGCTCTTACAAAGGTTCTGAAAATGTTTACGTCCTCAAGAAAGGTCACATTTTAATGTATTTTAAAATGTATTTATTTCAAATGTTGGTGTTTTGTTTGAACTTGTTTTAGTCTATGACAGACGTGATTGGACTTAGTCAGCAGGACTTCTAGGAACAATCGTCTGATAGTGCACATGGCCGCCGGGGACTTTCTGAATTCTTTGAAGAGTAAATGACCTCTAAGACCTCTGCAGAAACACTGCCCTGATCAATCTGAGTGCGTTGGGTCATAACCGGGTCGCAAGGTCACGGAAGGAACTTTTGTCTGACCTTTGTGTGCTTTACTTATACCGTGACCTGTGAATTGAGGTAGTGACGTGCTAAGAGAAAGTAAAATGCTTTGATAATTAACATGTAGCTGGCTTGTTGCCGTCTCATCTGTCAGAATCATCATTTAGTACTTTTGCATGTTTTGCTAAAGAGTTGCAAATTGGCTATTACTCTCAAACCTTCAAAGTTGTCCACTCTGCTGACTTCCTGCAAGCCAGCTTTGGATCGGTCCCCACTCAGTGACCGTGTGAAATGGTTGCCTGTCAATGTGCCCTGTGATTGACTGGCAACCAGTTCAAGGCTTGGTTGTGTAGAAAGTGCATGGATTAATTATATATTCAAAGCTGAAGCACTTTTTAATCACCCCTGTCACAACCATAACTGTGATAGTTGGCATAGTTCAGTAACAGAAGTGATTTACTGTGAGAACGTCTGTAATGTTATTGTCAGGTTAAAGAAAAAATGTGCCTTTTGTATGCATGACAATGTAAGAGCTGCACTTTTCACACCCAGTATCAAACTTTACATTTGACATTTCAGTCAATGTTTAACATATCAGCAGTCTACCAAACATGCATCACATGCATTTTGGCAGTAGTATTTTAAACTAAATAGGTCATGTGGTAAAAACACTTTTGACTGACAACATTAATCATTCAGTTTCCTGAACCACTGATTAGGTACAGTGCAGGTTGTCACAATTGCTGTCTGTTTACTGCTCGTCATGGTCAAACACTCACCCTGTGCATGTAAATGATATGTGTGGTCTTGCCCACACACATGCTTATATGGCAAAACAGCAATCATAAAGGACGGACCGCGATGGCAGCAAGTGTCGGGAAGCCACAGTCTGACAAGCAGGAGCAATGTGCAAATTGGAAAATATACTAGACTAGACACACAACATAACTTATCTTACAACATGGTACACACACACACACACACACACACAATCAAACTAATTGGAGGCAGGCTTTTTCGGTAGAAAAATGATCGCGTCCAAAATCATCACGTTATCATTATTATCACTGTATTATTAAATGTGATAAAAACTACTTTTACACACACACACACACACAATTAATTATTATGACCATGTTTTTATTTTTTTAAGACCTAAAATAAATACACACTTTTAGAAAATTAACTATTTTGCATGTTTTGTGTTTATGCTTGACTGTTAGTGTTTTAATTTGAGTATTTTATCTGTTTTAATGACTAAGCTTTTATTGTTTTAAATATTGGTTTGTACTGTAGCACTTTAAGATGTATTAAAAGGGAAAGAGTGCAACAAAAAAATTATATGATTATTATGCATTAATTGTAATGGACGTTGTGGCATCCCACTCTGTTCAGCGGTCCTTGAACGCACCATAAAACCGCTTCCATCTCGTATTCCTCTGAGTATTGAACAATCATTTTGTTCTAAGAGAGCAAAGCTTGTAGGTTCAATGTGCACAATTGAATAGCTTAGTTGCTCCGACAGCAATTTGTTTAACTTTAAATTGTGGTATGTCGTTAATAAAGAAAGACGTTACTGTCTCCTGGTTTCATGTTAGCATTTAGGCCTGCCAGTTGTCAGTTGGTGAGTTTATCAAAGTGCAGTTATCAATTAGGCCTTTTCGATCATTTTAATTTGAAAATATTAACAGTCGGGACTTTTACCACGATTATCATTATTACCTTTTATCTTTGCATCCCTAACCGATATTAACAAAGTACAGAGATATTAACAAACTAAAAAAGGTACCATACTTGAGATGTGATGTTGGTGAACAAATTAAATCTTTTGAATGGCCCTTGTGAGTAAACAATTGGAACGATTTGAGAAGGTTTGGTAAGTTGCTTCTATATTGAAGTCATTATCATATATATCTGATGTATGACACCAAAATACTCACAAAGTTTGTGAGTAAATAGATATGATCAAAATAGCATCAGTCTCACGGATATTCCCGAGCCATTTTGAGAGATAATGAGCCAACCAGTCAAGTGGTCGCGTGACGTAGAGGTGGTAACCGCAGATCCCTTCCCTACCAACAATAATGCAAATCATGCACACTTTGTGGGATCCAATAAAGACTACTTTGGGGCAAATAATGGTCCAGCAACTCATGTAGTTTAAGAAGTTTTAGAAGCTCTGCTCAACAAATCCAGCTGGATTGTTTTGTGAATCACTAAGCATCATGTAGCAATATTGCTAAGTGCTAAACAAGAAATACAAACTACAAACATAATAAAATGATCACTTACTGTACAATGTATGCTCTCACTGTGATGATGACTGATAGGATGTCCAGGGGGGGTTGGTGGTAGCGGGGGTGTATATTGTAGCATCCCGGAAGAGTTAGGGCTGCAAGGGGTTCTGGGTATTTGTTCTGTTGTGTTTATGTTGTGTTACGGTGCGGAGGTTCTCCCGAAATGTATTTGTCATTCTTGTTTGGTGTGGGTTCACAGTGTGGCTCATATTTGTAACAGTGTTAAAGTTGTTTATACGGCCACCCTCAATGTGACCTGTATGTATATTGATCAACTATGTCTTGCAGTCACTTTAGTGTGTCTGTAGAAGCCGCATACAACATGTGACTGGGCCGGCACGCTGTTTGTATGGAGAAAAAGCGGACGCGACGACAGGTTGTAGATGATACTAAAGGCAGTGCCATCAAGGCACGCCCTCAATATTGTTGGCCGGGTGAAAATCGGGAGAAATTCGGGAGATTTACGGGAGGGGCACTGAAATTCGTGAGTCTCCCGGAAAAATCGGGAGGGTTGGCAAGTATGCAGGTTATTTAGAAAGTTTTGTGGGCGAAATAGAGAGCCCTCATAGACTCAGTTGTTAGCTGACTTTTTATTCATTTATTTATTTACGACTTAAAATGCATAAAAAAAACAAAAAAAATGTGTGTACATGTCTTGTATAGGGATTGTGAATGATATACAGCACATATTTCTATATCTTTCTAATTCTTGTGTATTTCCAGTATGACTGATCTGAAAGCATGGTCAGAGTGCAGAAGCGTTACAACAGTGACTTAAATCTACGGTAATTTGACAAAGGTAGGAATATTCAAATGGCTGACTGGATTTGTGGCATTTTGTGATGTTTAGACGTTATTGTCACACGGATTTTAAATACAATTGGATATGGTTTAATGGATACAATGAAACACAATTAGGCATATAAAGTATTGTTTTCCCATTCTACTGGTACTTAAAGTGAC
This sequence comes from Nerophis lumbriciformis, assembly GCF_033978685.3. Classification (NCBI taxonomy): domain Eukaryota; kingdom Metazoa; phylum Chordata; class Actinopteri; order Syngnathiformes; family Syngnathidae; genus Nerophis; species Nerophis lumbriciformis. The sequence goes on from NC_084551.2 coordinate 18,400,124, forward strand.
CAGAATAAGGAGCACAATCAATTTAGCATGTCTGTCTTAATGAATATACAGAATACATGCTTATCATCAGAACGCCAACTATACAAAGTGGAGGAGATGGAAAAATAATAATTTAGCATGCGGAATGTGATTGAGCAAGGCTAATCACTGTTCTGCGAGAGCTATTCTATCTTCATTTAGCATGTCTGAAAAGTATATGCAAAATGACACAGCAAATTAGGTATACAGAGGAGGTTATGAGCCGCTTTTAGCAGCTGTAAAAAAGGAACACAGCCTAGCAACAAATACAAGCGTGTTGTTGCTGCCGCCGAAGAGGCAACAAGGACATGTGTGCCCGTGCTGGAACAAACCCAAAGAGGACCAAGGAGAGGCAGGTTGAGGGACAAAGCCCTGAGGAGAGGGTAGCGACATGGTACAACCATTTCCGAAGACTGCTGGGCACAACATCAGACGGAAGAGAAGAAGAAATACTATCATTCGTTCATTACCTTAACATCAAGGATGGTCCCTTCCCGATCACAGAGTTTGCTAAGGCGAAAAATACTGAAAGAGGAGGGATAGAGTGCTCGGCCGGATGGCATACCTCCAGAGGTTGTAAATAAGTGTGGTCTCTACAACATGTTGCGTGAGTTCTGCAACCTTGCCATGATAGGCAACAAGCTGACAAGGCCTCTCTCCCCAACATAATCCTGGTGCCCAAAATCTGATGACCTATAAAAAACAGGAAACTGCATCAGACTGGTTTGTATCGCTGCGTAGGTCCACAACCGCATGATACTGAACCGGATTGGGCATGCCATCGACCCTCATTTGAGGGAAAACCAGAACGGCTTTCGAAAGGAGACAACCAAACTAGCACAGATCCTGGCCCTGAGGATCCTCATCATAGTGTGTCTATGCATTGGGTTAAAAAGCTTTTGACTTAATACATAGAAGCGCTGTGATGAGGATCATGAAGGCCTCCCAACTTGCTCCGGGCAATAGACCATGTATGCAGGTACACAGGCCAAGATGGTGACACCAGATGGCAGCGTGTCTGGCTGGGGCAATGCAGGGAGTTAACCTAGCCCCTTTCCTCTTTGTCATAATACTAGACTATGCACTCAGGAAGGCCATGAATGGGCGAAAACAGGATATTAGCCTTAATCTGATGGGTCATAGTTAGTGCCTTGCTTGGCAGCTTCCGCCATCAGTGTGTGAGAATCGGTGAATAGTGTGAAAGCGCTTTGAGTACCTTGTAGGTAGAAAAGCGCTATCCAAGTATAACCCATTTACATTTACACTTACACCAAAGAGGTCAAGAAGACACCCTGCACTAGTCCTGACTGACCTAGACTACGCAGACGACATCCGCCTCCTCTCCAACCACATGGAGCAAGTATAAGAACTCTTGAGTAGAGTGGAGTCAGACTGTGCCGAGGTCGGTCTTTAACTGAATGCCAAAAAAACAGAGGCGTTCACCTATCACATCAACGCGGAACATCCACTTCTCACACCAACAGGAGGCACCGCTCTGAAGGAAGTTGACTTCGAGTACCTGGGCTCATGGGTCAACTCGACAGAACAAGATCTAAAAGGGAAGAAGGCATTTGCATGGAGGGTCCTGAATGGCATGTATAGTGTATGGAACGCCAACCTTCCCCGAGAAACAAAACTCAGCTTCTTCTATGACAGTGAATGCTGGACTCTGAAGCCACTGCTGCAGAAGGCTCTAGAAGGGTGCTACAACAGAATGCTACGTGTAGTTCTCACGGTCAACAAGGGCATACATGTTTCCGCTTAGAATCTGTATGCTGAAATATTTTGGGTGAGCGACAAAATAGGAGCCAGGAGGCTGAAACTCGCAGGACACTGCCAAAGACACCAGGAGCTGCCAGCCAGCACACTGGTGCTGTGGGAACCAACACATGGGCACCGGTCATGAGGACGTCCCACAGTAACGTTTGTGAATGTACTCGAGAAAGATGCAGAAGCGCAAAGCACCACCGTGAACCGGGATGACTGAAAACGACGATGTAAGGCTTGCCTGAGGACGACCAAGAAAGAATATGCTTTGGTTTGGCATTGATGTGCGCTTACACATCACACAAGACAAATAATCAGTACTTTCATGTGAGTACACCCTTATCATCGGTATGAACACACAGAGATGATGTACAGGTGTGTCTGTTGCTTGCACAAAGTACTTTTACGTTGAATGCATCTGACTTGGACCTCAAAAACGCACCAACTTACACAGTATGACAATAAAAACAGATGCATGCTTCTCAAATGTAACATTCTTCAAAGACTTCCTTTTTAACTTTGACACATCATTTGCATGTTCTCCCCGTGACTGCGTGGGTTCCCTCCGGGTACTCCGGCTTCCTCCCACCTCCAAAGACATGCACCTGGGGATAGGTTGATTGGCAACACTAAATTGGCCCTAGTGTTTGAATGTGAGTGTAAATGTTGTCTGTCTATCTGTATTGGCCCTGCGATGAGGTGGCGACTTGTCCAGGGTGTACCCCGCCTTCCGCCCGATTGTAGCTGAGATAGGCTCCAGCGCCCCCCGCGACCTCTAAGGAAATAAGAGGTAGAAAATGAATGGATGGATGGATGGATGGATGGACATCAATTATCGTTAGTGTTAGGTGCTAGAAGTTGTTTTGAAAATTGTGAGTTATAATTTACTAAAAATTTAGGACAATCATGACAAATCCCTGATACTGTATTGGAAAAAAGCGAAGGGTGGCGACAACAACAAAGTAACCCTGAAACCTATTAAACTTTGAACTCTCCTAGGCACTGATTTTATAGTTTAGCACCTCTCTGTGTGCAATTTTTACTCTCCACCCACAGTCTGAATGCTTCTGTATGTGTGTATAATATTTAAACAACACATTCAGAACATTCGTTCCCAGGACTGGACTGTGCACTATTTTTATTTTTCTTTCCTTCCTATGTTTTGCATATTTGTAGACTGTCGCACTGATACTGGAGTTGCTTTTAATCTCATTGTACCTGTGTATAGTGACAATAAAAGGCATTCTATTCTATTCTATTCTATTCTGAACTGCATTTGTCTCCAAGACAGCAGAGAGAATCTTCTCCGCCAGCTAACACAACTCTACGGCGAGCGTTGTAGTATTGTCTTCTTCGCAGGGCAGGAATAGCATTTGCTTGCTATGTTATTGGAATTTCCAAGTCCTGAAGCACTTTGCTTTACTTCTCATTAACCGGCACAACATTGTCCGGGGTATTTCTTTCCTCTTTAATAATGAAACAAAAATTTCCCCCTCCTTGACTCTTGTCTGAACACTTAGAATAAAGCCTAATTGAATCAACGTGAACAGGCAAAATAACAACAAACTCATCAACAATAGTACCATGGCCTCCAGTGCATTTCATGGAGCAGAAAACATGTCAGAATATGAGGCAAAGTTGTGTGTATTTTTCAGGGGAAGAGGATGAAGACCCGGAGAAGAGATGTTGAGGTCAGGTAAACTAATACTGTAGCTGATAGACAAACAACATTGTGTGTGGTGGGGAGTGTAAGCTACATTGACCATCACATGACCCCAAATGAACAACCATGCTCAGTGTATGTCGGCAACCTGACCCGTCTCTCACCCCAAATATCACCGTGACACAATTGCGCACGTGCGCACACACACTTGTTGACACCAATGCTTTTTAGGATAACTGACCTCAAGCTCACCCCATCATAGACCAGCTGACCTCCTTCCCACCCCTGACCTGTGGATCACCCACCCAGACCACATCATGACAGAAGCTACTCCACAACATACTGTAAAAGCTATAGAATGTGACCAGGCATATATACCCTTAAAAAAACTTTTACCAGATCTGAGACTGTAGGAGGTCTGGGCTGACAAAAACAGACCCAAATGAGTTAATCAGCCTTGCCAAGTTGATATTTGTTTGTATTATACAAAATGAAATTTTTATTTACTGCATTTTCTTGTAAAAAAATGTGTTTCAGTTTATGTGTGAAGTTAATGTCATTGAGGCAACAATTGTATAACACTCTGGGCTGACCCCGACTACATTGGGGCCCTGAGGAGAATTACATTTTGAGGCCCTCTAACCTCAATTCCAAAAATGTTTAACACTTGTTTATATTTATGTCAAAGAGTTTTTGTACTTTTTAATGAAACTTAAATTTAACCTGATGGGCGTGTTTTGTACTGAAACTAATTCATGGAAAACAGTTGTTCATGAACTTATGTTTTTAGCGCAAAATAACTAATTTAACATAATTAAAATATAAAGTTATACACGATCCTGGCACAACACCAACCGGGATTCGATCATGTTTCTTATTAATTACAGAGAATGAAGGGGCTAGGAATTTGCTTACAGTAAAACTTCATATAAAGCGCCAAATTTTACATGTGCTTCCAAATGCAAAACGGCTGGTGGGGCGGACCTGATGTCCCTTTCTAATGATCCATAATAAAGATCCAATTAAAGAGCTGCACCAGAATCTCCATCACAACCTCAGTTCTTGTATTTGTAGGGTTTTGGTTTGTACACCATCTCTGATATCGTACTGACAGAAATTGCAAATTATAAAATAATCTGTTTGCATGCGTATCATTCAGAGGAATCTTTCTGTGACTTTGTGCTTTTTAAAAACTGATTTTGGCTGCAAAATAACCCTGCATGAGGCCAAAGAAAGTTGTGAGAACCAGCACCTGTCATGTCTGTTGATCATGTTTTTGTTTGGCTATGTTCTGTTTGGGTTTTGGACTCTTTTTAGTTCCTGTTTGTGCACTCTTGTTTGTTTTGTTTCCATGACAACTTATTAGTTTCACCTGTTTCACATTTGGACTCACGCACCTGTCACTAATCATGTCACTAGTATTTAAGCCTGACATTTTCTGTTGGTCGTCCTGGCGACATTAACTCTGTTACCGCTGTTACCATTGACACCCATGCTACTCTTTGATATCATAGTCCATGCCACAGTAAGTGCTTATATGTTTCATGTCCATAGTTTTGCCTTTGTTCTAGTTTTTGTTTTTTAGCCAAGTTTGTTCTCTGCCTTGTGCACGCCTTTTGTTTGTACCCTTTTTGTAGTTTATAGTAAAATTTAAACATGTATGTACCTTCACGCCATGTCCGGTCCAGTTCGTTTGCATATTGGGAAAACAATCCTCGCAGGAAACTGCGCCAAAGTCCATGTCATGACAGCACCTTGATAAAGAAGATGATAAACTCTATTAGATTCAAGAAACAACTTGTAGAAAAGTATGGTGCTCGTGTGGCTCTCTCTCTTTGCTAACAAGAGTCTTCAGTAAAAATAAGTGTTTATTTATCCATTTCATTTGTCATTTGTATGTCGTTTGTATTAATTTCTGCATTTAAAACTATAATTATCCTCTATAAAATGTGTCGACAATGCTGTGGTTACTTCTTGAATGTTTCAGACCACACATCGCTTGTTCATTGCTTTCTGTGGAATCATATTATAGGTGGTGAAAAGGGGGGAGTTTTTGTTTTTTAATTTAATAATGCACACATGTTTTAAGTGCAATTTCAATGTTGAAGATGTGCATTTATTTGCAAGAAAGAACAAAGGTACAGCAGAAACATATTACTTTATTTCAACAATTTTCCCTAAAATACGCATTGAGGCTACAGTATAAACTGTGTCCGATTACTCGATAAATCGAACAAACTAATCAATAGATTACTTGACTACTAAAATAATCAATAGCTGCATCTCTAATCAAGTAATATATTGATTTGTTTGTTTGATTAATTAAGTAATCGAATAAAACACACGTTAGAACTTCAATGGGTATTTTAGGGAAACTTGTTGAAATAAACAACAATGTTTCTGCTTGCATAATTCCATTATTTCTTGTTTTCTGATAAATGCACATCGTCAACATTGAAATTGCACTTTTGACATGTGTGCATTAAAAAATGTAATTTAAAAAAATTAGCTAAATCAGTTTTGCGTCTTAGCAGGCTCACTAAATGGTAACACCCAAATAATCAATTCATGATAAATGGTGGTGAAACCAAGAGAGCAAGTCCTTTGTAAATTCGATTAGAGCAGTGTTTTTCAACCTTTTTTGAACCGAGGCACATTTTTTTCATTGAAAAAATCCAGAGGCACACCACCAGCAGAAATCATTAAAAAATGAAACTCAGTAGACAATAAAAAGTTGATGTGGCAATTGTTGGATATGACTTTAAACCATAACCAACCATGCATCAATATTGCTCTTGTCTCAAAGTAGGTGTACTGTCACATCATGCCGTGACTTACTTTGAGTTTTTTGGTGTTTTCCCGTGCGTAGTGTTTTAGTTCTTGTCTTGCACTCCTATTTTGGTGGCTTTTCCTGTTTTGTTGGTATTTCCCTGTTGCAGTTGCGTGTCTTCCTTTGAGCGCTATTCCCCGCACCTGCTTTGTTTTAGCAATCAAGAATATTTAAGTTGTTGCTATCTTTTTTTGTGTGGACATTGTTGTCATGTCATGTACGGATGTACTTTGTGGACGCCGTCTATGCTGCACACGCTGTAAGTCTTTGCTGTCGTCCAGCATTCTGTTTTTGTTTACTTTGTAGCCAGTTCAGTTTTAGTTTCGTTCTGCATAGCCTTCCCTAAGCTTCAATGCCTTTTCTTAGCGGCACTCATATTTTGTTTATTTTTGGTTTAAGCATTAGACACCTTTTTACCTACACGCTGCCTCCCGCTGTCGCCTGCATATTGTGATCACGACAAAACATCGTCGTCTCACACGACCTGTTTCCGACATCTACAAAGCAATTACCTACCTGCTGCCACCTACTGATATGGAAGATTATTACACGGTTACTCTGCCAAGCTCTAGACAGCACCGACACTCAACAACGGCACATTATTTGCAGATTATAATTACCGTATTTTTCGGACTATAAGTCTAGGTTTTTTTCATAGTTTGGCCGTGGGTGCGACGTATACTCTGGAGCGACTTATGTGTGAAATTATTAACATATTACCGTAAAATATCAAATATTATTATTTGTCTCATTCGCGTGAGCGACGAAGCAAATGTCCGCAATCGTCACACACACGTCAGCAATCGTCACTCACACGCCAACCAATAGGAATTCGGCGGGGGCGGGTCATGGCAGAAGTGCATTGTGGGCCATGATATGCTAACTGCTATACGCTACTGCCGGAGCTATTAAAATGGATCACATCAACAATCGTAACTTATAAAAACTGAGAAGGACTGAACTAAAATGGCACCGAAAAGGAAATCATATACTGTAGATTACAAGCTGGACGTAGTGAAATATGCACCAGAAAACGGCGATCGAGCAGCAGAAAGAATGGACGCTAGCAGGGCGCATACCAGGAGCGACACGGAGGAAAAAGATTTCATGGGATTTAGTGATTAGGAGTGACAGATTGTTTGGTAAACGTATAGCATGTTCTATATGTTATAGTTATTTGAATGACTCTTGCCATAATATGTTACGTTAACATACCAGGCACGTTCTCAGTTGGTTATTTATGCCTCATATAACGTACACTTATTCAGCCTGTTGTTCACTATTCTTTATTTATCTTAAATTGCCTTTCAAATGTCTATTCTTGGTGTTGGGTTTTATCAAAAACATTTCCCCCAAAAATGAGACTTATACTCCAGTGCGAAGTATATATGCTTTTTTTCTTCTTTATTGTACATTTTCGGCCGGTGCGACGTATACTCCGGAGCGACTTATAGTCCGAAAAATACGGTACTGGTTTGCAAAAAATATTTTTAACCCAAATAGGTGAAACTGCATAATCTCCCACGGCACACCAGACTGTATCTCACGGCACAGTAGTGTGCCGTGAGATACAGTGGTTGAAAAACACTGGATTAGACTACAAAATATGTCAGAAAAGTGCTAAAGAAGGCTATAGAATATTCAAAAGCACACAAAATAGAAAGATAGCACTTAGCTTTGACGACGACGAAGTAGAACGAATAAATTAGCACAGTAGCTAACAAGAGCACTGCAGTGCTGACTAAATGGGCACTGGAGCTCGATCAGCCCGCCCACAATGGATGTGCTGCCGGGAACAAAATGGCTGTGTGGCGAGACGCACAATGGGTGGATGAAGCATTCCTACACTGAGACAAGGTTTGTATTACAAAACAGATTTTTAATTTGTCAATGGTTCATAAATTGGAAAGTTTGTTTACTGATGGGCCTGGTTAGAGCCGTGCATGGCAGCTCCCGCCATCAGTGTGTGAATGTGTGTGTGTGAATGGGTGAATGTGGAAATAGTGTCAAAGCGCTTTGAGTTCTTTAAAAAGGTAGAAAAGCGCTATACAAGTACAACCCATTTACCATTTACTGAAGGCTTTGTAATTTGAGGTTCAATTTGTTTTATTATACCATATAACATCTTAAACCTTGATGACAAGATGCTTTGTATGGAATACTTGTCGGTGGTGTAACATTATATGGTATCACAATGTTGAAGGAATGTATCAAAGGACAAGCTTCATTTGATTATTTGCCTTTTTTTCATGGGAAACTAAACTAGACTTAGACAGACTTTATTGATCCACAGGGGAAAATGTTCCACATAGTCGCTCAGTTTCAACGGATGGAAAGGGTAGGGATGGAAAGGATAATGCAGGTATTGAATAGACTAAAACATTACCATAGTAGCAATACAAAATATAATATTTATGTAAGTATGATAAAACAATGTTTGATTTCCTAGTATAATTGTTAATGGAAGTCTGATTAACTTTATGCGACATATGTAAACAGGCGAAAAAAAGGTTAATTTGATATTCCTTTCGAATGTGAATAAGCAGTGCTGCACAAACTGTGCACCGACTAAGACCGAATGCATAATTCAAGACTTTATTAAAAAATCGTGTTTGCCAGTCAGGTGTAACATGCTATTTAATAGCAGCAAGGCGGGGGGCGGGGGGGGGGGGGGGGTCATTGCAAAAACGTGGAGCTTTGTGAACAATGCAATAGCTCCATCATATTTGAAATGCAAACTGGCTCTTGTGGTGAGAGACTGGTGGGAGCTAGAGGTGCACTGCAATGGCTTCTGGGAGTAGAAAACAAACAGCGCTGTCAAAACAAATGCTTTAATGCCTGCGGATGCTGTCCTGCACTCTGCAGTTAGCGAGGCTGGTCCGTATACCGCCTTGCCTAATGGGCTAATATGGATGAGCCTTTCTTTTTTTCCTTGCTGCTTTTGTAAGCTCAACTTTACATCAAAGACCTCTTGATTAATTGCTGATAAGGGGTTAATAAAACATTAATGCTTTTTGTAATTAACTACAACTGAGATACAGTACACCCCCTTTGCCAACAGTTCTCTCTCACTCACCCCGAGCTATATCTTGTCGTCATCTTTTCATGTCACATTGTGCTGCTTTGTGCTTCTTTTTTTTTTTTCTGAAGTGAAATCATTAAAATAGAGTATAGGACCGGCCGGAAGGGAACAAACATAGGCCTGGCTTTGTTTATCCTGCTCCAGAGAAGGACAGGGTGGCGGGTTTTTAATTAAGGGCTTCTGAATATTAATTTGGAAGGGTGATGGAGGCTCCAGCAAGGTCAAGATAAAAAACAAGAGCTTCATCACGCTGACTTTTACAAGAACTGAGCCTCCAGAAAACAAAACACACTCATTAATTGTCTCGCGTAAGGCCAGGAGGAGGTTCAAACAAAAGTAATGTTGCATCATCAAAATGGGGATACTTGCTGTTTTCTTGTACCTGAGACAAACAGAAGAAAAATATTTTCCAGCTGAAGTGCCGCCTGGGGTCTACAGTAATATTTAACGGTTTTTGCCAGTCGAGGGCGGCCAGGCAGAATTACAAAAAAATAAAAAATGCAAACAAATCAATACTTTTATTACTAGTGCTATGGGACTACTGTATATATGATTTTAGCATATCCCTGTCGACCTCAGCCACACTATATGAGTCATCTTGGTTTGGATTATCTGCAAAATATTTTTTATTTTTTTGGACTGTTTTAATTCCTTAAATGAGAAACGTGTAGACCATTCTATGGGATTAACCATTTGCTTGCTGTAACATACATGTATGTCTCTTTTCCACTCTAAATATGGTAATAGACCGTTGTCCAAAAGGTGTGAGTTTTGCGAGAAAAAAAAAGAAGTATATTTACTGACTGAAAATAAAAAAAGCTAGGGTAGCTATGGACAAAACAGATACCTATTGAGGTAGCAACAGCCACAAAACAGCTTAGAGATAAGCTGAAAGCTTGTGCAGCTAGGAAGTACACAACAGGACAATGACAATGTTTTTGGACCCCTTTAAGGCATTTTGATCAGATGATGTCACAGGTTTAAATTTGTCAAATAACTAATGCTATGCAAGTTCATCCTAATTGTAAATTGTGACATAATTTGATCAAAAGGCCTTGAAAGTAGGGATGTCCGATAATGGCTTTTTGCCAATATCCGATATTGTCCAACTCTTTAATTACCAATACCGATATCAACCGATATATACAGTCGTGGAATTAACACGGTATTATGCCTAATTTGGACAACCAGGTATGGTGAAGATAAGGTACTTTAAAAAAATAATAATACAATAAAATAAGAAATAAATTTAAAACATTTTTTGAATAAAAAAGAAAGTAAAACAATATCAAAACAGTTACATAGAAACTAGTAATTAACGAAAATTAGTCAAATTAACTGTTAAAGGTTAGTACTATTAGTGGACCCGCAACACGCACAATCATGTGTGCTTACTGATTGTATCCCTTGCAGACTGTATTGATATATATTGATGTATAATGTAGGAACCAGAATATTAATAACAGAAAGAAACAACCCTTTTGTGTTAATGCGTGTGAATGAGTGTAAATGGGGGAGGAAGGTTTTTTGGGTTGGTGCACTAATTGTAAGTGTATCTTGTGTTTTTTATGTTGATTTAATAAAAACATAAATAAAATAAACGATACCGATAATTAAAAAAACGATACCGATAATTTCCGATATTACATTTTAACGCATTTATCGGCCGATATTATCGGACATCTCTACTTGAAAGGTTTAGAATAAAAACATTTGGTATTTTTGTTCGCTGATTGAGAGATTTAAACAGAGAATGTAAAAAAATAAAATAAAAAAAAAATCCTAAATGTTTTTATGCCATTTGAAAAATTAGGGACTTTTATGTCCTGTTTGACTTTGAGCTATGTGTTACATTCTGCAGAAGCGCAGTCTGAAGCCTGAACACAGCATGCAGATAGAGCAGATATAATGAAGTCAAAAATGGATTTTATAATAAAAAAAAAACAAGGAAACAGTACAAAGCAAAAGGCAAAGCCAATGACCCAGCGGACAGGGCTGGAATATATAGCATCCTGATTGGCAACCGGGAACAGGTGTGTCCTGATTTCCAATCAGGGGCAGGTGAGAGAGGCAGCGCTCAGGCCAGAGGAGAAGTGGCAGGAAATGAAAGACAAGGAGGTGGAAACAAGAAACCACGAGCACTGGAATGTAAAAACACAATGAAAAGGAAAAACAACACAAGTACAAAAAATGTCATGGAGGGTCACAACAACAGTTTTCCGTGTATTATAAACTGGGTTCTATTGACGCAGATACATGTACACACACCGAATATTGCTCTCCAAAATAATCTCTCTTTTTTTGAAGAAATAACATTAGAGGAACTCCTGCAACTCGTAAATGGGACAAAACAAACAACATGTTTATTTGACCCACTTCCTGGGAAACTTAAGGAGCTGCTCGTAATATTAAAACCATCCATCCATCCATTTTCTACCGCTTATTCCCTTTGGGGTCGCGGGGGGCGCTGGAGCCTATCCTAGCTGCATTCGGGCGGAAGGCGGTGTACACCCTGGACAAGTCGCCACCTCATCGCAGGGCCAACACAGATAGACAGACAACATTCACACTCACATTCACACACTAGGGCCAATTTAGTGTTGCCAATCAACCTATCCCCAGGTGCATGTCTTTGGAGGTGGGAGGAAGCCGGAGTACCCGGAGGGAACCCACGCAGTCACGGGGAGAACATGCAAACTCCACACAGAAAGATCTCGAGGCCGGGATTGAACTCACGACTACCCAGGACCTTCGTATTGTGAGGCAGACGCACTAACCCCTCTGCCACCGTGACCATCAGTGCTAAATATTATTAACTTATCACTTTCCTCTGGCACTGTTCCCCTAGCATTTAAAACAGTGGTTATGCTCAAAAGACCTAACCTCGATTCTGACCTAAACTGCCATTTTTCCACCTTCCCTTTATTTCGAAAAATCCTCGAAAAAATTGTTGCACAGCAGCTAAATCAACACTTGGTGTCTAACAATCTCTGTGAAACCTTACAGGGCAAATCACTCTACTGAGACAGCCCTCGCTAAAGTGACTAATGATCTATTGCTAACTATTAGAGATGTCCGATAATGGCTTTTTGCCGATATCCGATATTGTCCAACTCTTTAATTACCGATATCAACCGATACCGATATCAACTGATATATGCAGTCGTGGAATTAACACATTATTATGCCTAATTTGGACAACCAGGTATGGTGAAGATAAGGTACTTTAAAAAAAAATAAAAAAAATAAGATAAATAAATTAAAAACATTTTCTTGAATAAAAAAGAAAGTAAAACAATATAAAAACAGTTACATAGAAACTAGTAATTAATGAAAATGAGTAAAATTAACTGTTAAAGGTTAGTACTATTAGTGGACCAGCAGCACGCACAATCATGTGTGCTTACGGACTGTATCCCTTGCAGACTGTATTGATATATATTGATATATAATGTAGGAACCAGAATATTAATAACAGAAAGAAACAACCCTTTTGTCTGAATGAGTGTAAATGGGGGAGGGAGGTTTTTTTGGGTTGGTGCACTAATTGTAAGTGTATCTTGTGTTTTTTATGTTGCTTTAATAAAAGTAAAAAACATTTTTAAAAAAAGATGCCGATAATAAAAAAAACGATACCGATAATTTCCGATATTACATTTTAACGCATTTATCGGCCGATAATATCAGCAGGCCGATATTATCGGACATCCCTACTAACTATGGATGCTAATGCGTTATCCATGTTGCTGCTACTTGATCTCAGCGCTGCTTTTGATACCGTCGATTATAACATTCTATTGGAACGTATTAAAACATGTGTTGGTATGTCAGACTTAGCCTTTTCTTGGTTTAACTCCTATCTTACTGACAGGAGATGACTGGAGGTGTGTCTTAATGAAATCCAACAATGGATGTCTAGCAACTTTTTGCATCTTAACGCTAAGAAAACTGAAATGTTGATTATCGGTCGTACTGGAAACCGGCACTTATTTAATAATACCACCTTAACATTTGACTTCAAAACAATTATACAAAGCAATTTGGTAAAGAATGTTGGTATTATCTTCGACCCAACTCTCTCATTTGAGTTACACATTAAGAGTGTAAAACAGCCTTCTTTCATCACTGTAAGAGGGTTAAAATGTGTCCCATTTTGTCCACCACCGACACTGAGATAAATTAACGTTACGTCTCGTCTCGATTACTGTAACGTATTATTTTCAGGTCTCCCTATGTCTAGCATTAAAAGAGTACAATTGGTAAAAAAATGCAGCTGCTAGACTTTTGACCAGGACACAAAAGTTTGATCATATTTCGCCTATACTGGCTCACCTGCACTGGCTTCCTGTGCACTTAAGATGCGAATTTAAGGTTTTACTACTTACGTATAAAATACTAAACGATCTAGCTCTATCCTATCTTGCTGATTGTATTGTACCATATGTCCCGGCCAGAAATCTGCATTCTAAGAACTCCGGCTCATTAGTGATTCCTAGTTCCCAAAAAAAGTCAGCGGGCTATAGAGTGTTTTCTCTTCAGGCTCCAGTACTCTGGAATGCCGACCGATAACAGTTAGAGATGCTACCTCAGTAGAAGCATTCAAGTCCCATCTTAAACCTCATCTACATACTCTTGCCTTTACATGGACCCCTTTTTAGACGAGTTGATCTGCCGTCTCTCTTTTCTGCTCTGCCCCCATCTCCTGCGTGGAGAGGTTATCCGGTGACTACAGATCAGTTTCCGGGGAGGAGGTGATAGCTGTTCCAAGTCGGGACCCGAGGTGGACCACTCCTGTGTGCATCAATTTGTTGTCTCCTGACTTGTCTCCATGCAAGAGGATCCACTGCTGGCTTCACTATAGACTGGACTCTCACGTTATTAACCATTGTTAGGTCACCTAGGCGGGCGTGGGTCCTCATATCTGCGGTCCCTTCCAAGGTTTCTCGTTGTTCACATTGGGTTGAGTTTTTTCTTGCCCTGATGTGGGATCTGAGTCGAGGATGTTGTTGTAGCTTGTGCAGCCCTTTGAGAAGTTTGTGATTAAGGGCTATGTAAGTAAACTTTGATTGATTGATTAATTAACATGTGCAGATTGATAGCGCATGCTAAGATAACCTACAAAAACTTGTGCACAATAAGCAAAATAATGAGCCCATCCATTTATTGTGATTGTCTTCATGAATGTGCGGAATATATGCTCATTATCTAAATGTCCACCATACTTGGAAGAGGAGATGCAAATATAATCATTTAACACTCACAATGTGATTTATCAAGTTTGAAACTGTTCTGCAACTTTGTTTGCACGCACATTTCAAAAGTGCTATATATAAATGCAAACTGGCAAAGTTACGCATACATAGCTGTTAGAAAGGAGGTGTCGATGCAAAGACAGATGATGGACAGAATTCTCCGCCCTATGTGTGTGTGACAACATATTTGGACAATCATAAACATAGACATATCTATTCGGGTATATCGTTTTATTATTTTAAAGCTGCTGGATGACTTAAGGAGCTGATTTAAACACAGTCAATTAATTTGTTTTGGTGTCTGCCGGAGTTTTATTTTTATTTTATTTTATTGGTGTTTTTCAAAAAACATAAATTTTTTTGCATTCTTGCATGCATATCTGGACCATTTCAGGCACCCTATCTCAACACCGGCGGCCATACCAGAGCGGACCTTTGGAATGCTAACAATAAGTTCCGCTGTCTCGATCGCACTTCTACAGTATGTAGCCCAGAAAAGGTGGTGTGTGCTGCATGTTCCACAACACAACTAAACAGCACAGGTTGGACTGTTGGAGCATCCATCCATCCATTTTCTACCGCTTTTCATATGATGTTATAAATGTAGAGGGACCGCTAAATATGGCCGTCTGCACCACTTTGCACTTGTTATCAATAGTACACACAATTTCATAATTTGGACATATTATTTAGCTGTTGGTATTTTGGTGTTAGTTGATCAGTGAACTACTCAAAATGTATATGAAAAATAGCGACACGGCGTTTATGCTAATTAAGTGACTCGAAAATAAATAATAATTTAGGTGAAAGGACTGCTGAAATGTTATCCAACCACAAGTCGTACTTGAAATGTGATACAATTCTGATACGAGTTTCTTTCAAAATTGCTCGGGGAATCTACTTGAGATTGATACTATTTTGATCATATCTATTTATTTGCATAGGTATTTTGGTGTCATAAATCATATATATATATATATGATACATACATACATATACATATATATATATATATATATATACAGTATATATGATATCTATATGATATATATATATATATATATATTAGAGATGCGCGGATAGGCAATTATTTCATCCACAACCGCATCAGAAAGTCGTCAACCATCCGCAATCCACCCGATCTAACATTTGATCAGAACCGCATCCGCCCGCCATCCGCCCGCACCCGCCCGTTGTTATATATCTAATATAGATGATGCAAGGTTATAAAGCTTTTGCCTGTTAAAGAAAGGAGACTGATCCAATGCAGCACAGACATTCGCGTGCCACGCTGTCACGACCCAGACGCACACCAGTGCGCAATCATATGGGAGCCGCGCTGAGCGCACCTCCAAGCGCGTCTCGCTGCCGGCGACGGCCGGGTATATGGGCCCGACGCTCCAGCGCCATCCATTTTCAGGGCTAGTTGATTCGGCAGGTGGGTTGTTACACACTCCTTAGCGGGTTCCAACTTCCATGGCCACCGTCCTAGCTGCTGTCTGTATCAACCAGGGTGAGCCCCACCCCTTTCGTGAGCGCACTGCGCGCGGAGTGACCCCTGTTACACGCCCCCGGCAACAGGGGTGGCGGGCAGGTAAGCTGCGCGGGCAGAGCGCGCGGAGTGACCCCTGTTACGAGCCCCCGGCCACGGGGGTGGCGGGCAGGTAAGCTGCTTACCTGCTGCGCGTGACGCCGGCCGCGGCGAAGGCGGACGAGGCGGGGTGTCGGTGCGGTGGGCGCGGTGGTGACCCTGGACGTGCGTCGGGCCCTTCTCGCGGATCGCCTCAGCTACGGCTCCCGGTGGGGCCCTCTCGGGGGAAGGGGCCTCGGTCCCGGACCCCGGCGAGGCGTCCCTTCTCCGCTCCGTAAAAGTGTCCATCTCTTTCTTTTTTTTTTCTTCTGTTGTGGCATATGCTGCAGGTGCCTGCTCGTTTTTCGTATGTGGGTAACAACATTTAACTATGTATATATATTTCCGAATTGGTTTAACTGCCACCCGCCTGAATCTATTTAAAATCTAATTTTTTTTAAATAATTTGAACCACCCGACCCGACCCGACCCGCGGATAAAATCTAATTTTTTTTAATTTCATCCGCCCGATCCGCGGATAATCCGCGGACTCCGCGGTTGTGCCCGCAAACCGCGCATCTCTAATATATATATATATATATATATATATATATATATATATATATATATATATATATATATACATACATACAGTACAGGCCAAAAATTTGGACACACCTTCTCATTCAATGTGTTTTCTTTATTTTCATGACTATTTGTAGATTGTCAGTGAAGGCGTCAAAACTGTGAATGAACGCGTGTGGAGTTATGTACTTTAAAACAAAGGTGAAATAACTGAAAACATGTTTTATATTCTAGTTCCTTCAAAATAGCCACCCTTTGCTCTGATTACTTTTTTGCACACTCTTGGCATTCTCTCGATGAGCTTCAAGAGGTAGTCCACCTGAAATGGTTTTCACTTCACAGGTGTGCTTGAAGCTCATCGAGAGAATGCCAAGTGTGTGCAAAGCAGTAATCAGAGCAAAGGGTGGCTATTTTGAAGAAACTAGAATACTAAACATGTTTTCAGTTATTTCACCCTTTTTTGTTAAGTACATATGTCCACATGTGTTCATTCATAGTTTTGATGCCTTCAGTGACAATCTACAATGTAAATAGTCATGAAAATAAAGAAAACACATTGAATGAGGAGAAGGTGTGTCCAAACTTTTGGCCTGTACTGTATACATAATATATATATATATATATATATATATATATATATATATATATATATATATATATATATATAAAAAATAAAATAGCTTCAAAATAGAGCCAACTTGATTTTCCACTCTACTTGTACGCCATATGGACAACCCCATGTAAGGGTAACAGGACTGAGATAAAACACAAGTACATGGCTTTTACTCTAATGGAGGAAAAACTAAAAACTTAGTTGATAGTTGAGATGAGGAACACAAATATGTCAAAGAGTTTGCAAAAATATATAGCATATATTTTTGATTTGAATGAATATATTTCATTATAAATAATTATTTATTATCATTATTAATCATATTAATATTACCAACAAGTATTGTACTTTTAAGGTTATCCATTTAATTTTCTGTAAAACTCAGTGGCTATTTTTCCTCTATTTCTCTCATTTTGGTTGTGTTCACCTTGTGTTTTCAAACAATCATCACCTGTTCCCACAGAAATCTGGCTGAACATCAAAATGTCACTGCACTTGAATACTGAACGCTTCTTGAAGTCACGTGCACTTGCAAACTATCGATACACACCTTTGAGCACGCCACAAGGACACACATCCACACACCATGCACGCATAAAGAGTTCCTTCTTCTTCTGCTGGGACTAATGCAGAGACACACAACCATGCAACTATACGCAGAGGATGAGACAGTGGGAATGTGTGGTTAATATTTAACAAACAGGAACAGAAATAGATGGTTTGTGTGTTCAGTGCTGAATGGGTTTCAGCAGAGTGGCCTCTGTGGTGCATGAAACATTTAGCACAGCCCAAACAGTAAATCATAAGAAATAGGAAACTAAAGTTTAGGAGGATAGACTTGTACCAAAAAATAAAGGATTAGATGAGACATGAATTCTGTCAGCTCATTTAAAAAAAAAATGTTGAATAGAAAATTGTTTATGGATAAACTACACACAACACAAATGGGTACCCAATACACAAAATATTTTATATGTACTAAACATTTAACCTAAAGTTGTTTCATGCATTAGAATAACAACCAGCACTAATTTAAAGCAGTCGAATCGCCATGTTTACTATGTTATATCAAAAAAAGGGCACATCTGGGAAGCAATTTTACGAGCGCCGTGTTGTTTTCGCTCTTCTCTGCCTCCTCAACCTGGCACATGTGCTACCTGTGCGTATGATAAATCGGTTCTTTCTCATAATCTATGTGATTCAAAATGTGATATATGTGAGCGTGAACTTTGAATTATGGCCGCAACAGAGCATCGTAAATCTCTCCTCCCAAACTCCAACTGAGTATACAATCTCACACTCTTTGGTTGGGTCCACTCATAAATCTCTGCAAACTGGAGCAGAGGTGCACACCGGTTCTTTCCAAACACGCGTTCTCACAGAAGTTGCAGACTTCAGGTTAGACTAAACAACACCAGGAAGGCCGGGGCCAACTTTGAGACGCGCGGGATCTTAAAGCTGGTCTTTGACCTTTAATCAACCCCGAGCAGAATTTTGAGAGGAACATTTGTCTTTAACTTCGCAGGTGTTTTCAGTCCATAAATCAAACATAAATGTACAACGTTAACCTATCTTTTGTGACAGTGTTCATTTGAGGCGAAGAACCCGAGTTAGTGAATATCAACTGTAATAACTAGAACCCAGGGGTGTCAAACGTAAGGCCCGCAGGCCGGATTAGGCCTGCGAACAGGTTTTAACCGGCCCGCGAGATGAGTTTGCTTAGTATAAAAATGAGCCGGTGTTTTTGAATGAAAGAAACTGCTGTTCTAAATGTGTCCACTAGATGTCACAAAGCAATTCTTTGTATCTTTGTAGATGATGCTACATATGTAAAAAAAATAAAATAAACCACATGATGTTAAAGGGGAACATTATCACCAGACCTATGTAAGCGTCAATATATACCTTGATGTTGCAGAAAAAAGACCATATATTTTTTTAACCGATTTCCGAACTCTAAATGGGTGAATTTTGGCGAATTAAACGCCTTTCCATTATTCGCTCATCGGGAAGCAATCCGCCATTTACTCACTTTCGTCGGTGTGTTGTCGGAGGGTGTAACAACACGGACAGGGACAGATTCAAGTTGCACCAGTGGCCCAAAGATGCGAAAGTGGCAAGAAATTGGACGAAATTTGTTCAAAATACGAGGCTGTGGGGAAAGCCGACGAAATGGTCAGTCATTTGTTCCGCACACTTTACCGACGAAAGCTATGCTACGACAGAGATGGCATATCCTGCGACACTCAAAGCAGATGCTGACATCAACTCCAAAGCTGGACAGATCAGCTTTCAGGAAAAGAGAGCGGATGAGGGTATGTCTACAGAATATATTAATTGATGAAAACTTTATTCATTACTCGCGGTATGGTTAACCTGAGTGCTGAAATCGTGGGAAAATGTATGTTCTTAGCGCGCCTGAAATGGGCTGTCTGCACTCTCAAAGTGCATGTTGTTGCCAAATGTATTTCATATGCTGTAAACCTAGTTCATAGTTGTTAGTTTCCTTTAATGCCAAACAAACACATACCAATCGTTGGTTAGAAGGCGATCGCCAAATTCGTCCTCGCTTTCTCCCATGTCGCTGGCTGTCGTGTCGTTTTCGCTTGCATACGGTTCAAACCGATATGGCTCAATAGCTTCAGTTTCTTCTTCAATTTCGTTTTCGCTACCTGCCTCCACACTACAACCATCCGTTTCAATACATGCGTAATCTGTTGAATCGCTTAAGCCGCTGAAATCCGAGCCTGAATCCGAGCTAATGTCGCTATACCTTGCTGTTCTTTCCGCCATGTTTGTTTGTATTGGCATCACTGTGTGACGTCACAGGAAAATGGACGGGTGTATATAACGATGGTTAAAATCAGGCACTTTGAAGCTTTTTTTAGGGATATTGCGTGATGGGTAAAATTTTGAAAAAAACTTCGAAAAATAAAATAAGCCACTGGGAACTGATTTGTAGTGGTTTTAACCCTTCTGAAATTGTGATAATGTTCCCCTTTAAAACACCAGTCGAGGAAAATGAGCAAACCATCCTGTAATTTGATTTTTATTTTATTTTTTTATCTTGATAGAATGAAAATTAACACTAATGAGTTGACTAATGAACATCATCACATCATTTATTCAGAAAGTATAAATAACGACAATTAAATATAGAATACTTTTAACCGCAACATGTAAGTGTAAAAAAAAAAACAACAACATTATGATTTGTACATTTTCAGAATGTGCTTGTTCTATTTCTAAACAAAGAAAACAATCTGAAGTTGTCTTTATGTTTAAGTTCTCGCGCCGTGATTTTACCAGTCCGGCCCACTTGGGAGTAGATTTTTTTTTTCCATGTGGCCCCCGATCTAAAATGAGTTTGACACCCCTGCTATAACCTATTCATAGGCGGCTGTATGAGAACACTGAATTGTCTTACGCGCAGTTTTAAAACACAAGGTGGTGAGAAGGATTTCAAGGTGGTTGACAGCTTCTCTGACCTAATTGTGTCACAGCCAAGTGAAATTTAGAGGAACCACAGTGTCAGCAGTAAGAATCAAAATGGTGAGAGGACAAAGAGTCATGTGCTAATGTGACCCTGCCAATACTGCTGCCACTACCCACAATAATTTGCAAGTTAGCATGAGGTACTGCATCACTAACACCTTCAAACAAAGACAAACGTTACTGTCATTTTGGCAGCCTGTGTGACGTCCACGTGCACATGAGTATTTCACCTTCACATAATAGGCTTTTTAATGACAGAGCTACAATTAAAGTGTTTGCATGCAAGACTGGTTGCATACCACTAAGGGCCTGATTTACTAGGATCTACATACCTTGCGCTAAACAGCGTGTGCAATCTATATAATAGCGTGTACTATTAGTGGGCGTGTTGCCTGCAATCTACTAAAACTGTGTGTAAAATTGTGGTGCAGACCGCCTTATTTATAAATAAAGTTGATTTGATTTGATTTGATTTAAATGAGGATTTTGTGTGTGTACTATACGGGGCGTAACCACGGAGACACTCTGGCTTACTGCACATTCATGTTATCATGCTCCCACCTGTGGCGTTTTGCTATGTTTTCAAAAAATCAGGAGACATATACCACCTTTAATGGGCATTTAGAGGCAGTCGTGTGGTGCATCTACAAACCCCGTTTCCATATGAGTTGGGAAATTGTGTTAGATGTAAATATAAACGGAATACAATGATTTGCAAATCCTTTTCAACCCATATTCAGTTGAATATGCTACAAAGACAACATAATTTGATGTTCAAACTGATAAACATTTTTTTTTTGCAAATAATCATTAACTTTAGAATTTGATGCCAGCCACACGTGACAAAGAAGTTGGGAAAGGTGGCAATAAATACTGATAAAGTTGAGGAATGCTCATCAAACACTTTTTTGGAACATCCCACAGGCGAACAGGCAAATTGGGAACAAGTGGGTGCCATGATTGGGTATAAAAGTAGATTCCATGAAATGCTCAGTCATTCACAAACAAGGATAGGGCGAGGTTCACCACTTTGTCAACAAATGCGTGAGCAAATTGTTGAACAGTTTAAGAAAAACCTTTATCAACCAGCTATTGCAAGGAATTTAAGGATTTCACCATCTACGGTCCGTAATATCATCAAAGGGTTCAGAGAATCGGAGAAATCACTGCACGTAAGCAGTTAAGCCTGTGACATTCAATCCCTCAGGCTGTACTGCATCAACAAGCGACATCAGTGTGTAAACGATATCACCACATGGGCTCAGGAACACTTCAGAAACCCACTGTCAGTAACTACAGTTGGTCGCTACATCTGTAAGTGCAAGTTAAAACTACTATCAACAACACCCAGAAACGCCGTCGGCTTCGCTGTGCCCGAGCTCATCTAAGATGGACTGATAAAAAGTGGAAAAGTGTTCTGTGGTCTGACAAGTCCACATTTCAAATTGTTTTTGGAAACTGTGGACGTCGTGTCCTCCGGACCAAAGAGGAAAAGAACCATCCGGATTGTTATAGGCGCAAAGTTGAAAAGCCAGCATCTGCGATGGTATGGGGGTGTATTAGTGCCCAAGACATGGGTAACTTACACATCTGTGAAGGCGCCAGTAATGATGAAAGGTACATACAGGTTTTGGAGCAACATATGTTGCCATCCAAGCAACGTTACCATGGACGCCCCTGCTTATTTCAGCAAGACAATGCCAAGCCACGTCTTACAACAGCGTGGCTTCATAGTAAAAGAGTGCGGGTACTAGACTGGCCTGCCTGTAGTCCAGACCTGTCTCCCGTTGAAAATGTGTGGTGCATTATGAAGCCTAAAATACCACAACGGAGACCCCCGGACTGTTGAACAACTTAAGCTGTACATCAAGCAAGAATGGGAAAGAATTCCACCTGAGAAGCTTAAAAAATGTGTCTCCTCAGTTCCCAAACGTTTACTGGGTGTTGTTAAAAGGAAAGGCCATGTAACACAGTGGTGAACATGCCCTTTCCTAACTACTTTGGCACGTGTTGCAGCCATGAAATTCTAAGTTAATTATTATTTGCAAAAAAAATATAAAGTTTATGAGTTTGAACATCAAATATCTTGTCTTTGTAGTGCATTCAACTGAATATGGGTTGAAAATGATTTGCAAATCATTGTATTCCGTTTATATTTACATCTAACACAATTTCCCAACTCATATGGAAACGGGGTTTGTACATTGACACCACTTTTTTTTTTCTTATACCACTGAAGGTGAATAGGATGGAGACTGTATATTTGTGTGCTCAAGACGCAAAAAAATGCATACTTCAAGAAGTTTTAATCACAAAGGATATATGTTAGTAATATATATTACACGTGAAAAAACGAACTTCATTCAAAAATATATTAAATGACACCAAAATGTGTCAATTGAATTTGGTGTAATCAGCCTCTTAGATATTCTAGCAGTTATGAAATTATAAAAGTATGTTGCTGAATAGACAATGTTTCTAATATTTTCATTTCTGACCGTCCAAATATGCTGAAATGTACACGTAGGATTCTCTGTCCATCGTGTGTCTTTTGCAGCGCAAACACTCCTCTCTCATAGTCATTGTCACGTTGTGTTGGTGACGAACCCCAAGATGCAGGAAAACAATAATTTAATCTCCAAAATAAAAGGTAAAACACAAACCAGGAACTAGGAGACAGGAAACAGGATACCAGGAAAACAGGAAACGAGGAACTAGAAGACAGCTCACAGCATGCAGGAAACCGCTCACAGCTATCCGGATTCAGCATACAGGTGGTAGCTACAACGACAATACACCAGCCTACACTGGAGGGCAAGGCAGGTCTAAATAGCAGCCGGCTGATTGACACCAGGTGTGGCCAGGTGCCAATCAGCAGCAGCTGAGGGGAAACAGCGCTCAGGGAGACAAGCAGGAAACTGAACCAAAATAAGAGCGCTGACAGGAAAAAAAAAAAAACACAGAGGAAAAACTCAAACATAACCAAACTGTCAGGGACAAGCCTGACAGTCATGTGCGTAACCGTGTCAGTTTGCGCGTCCTTTTCAAACGTACTAAATAAAACTCTAAATAGCGCTCCCAAAACGGTGATGAGTGTTGATGAATCACATTGCACATACTGTGTGATATATTTGCATTTTCTCCTTCCAGTGTTGATGATCAGCCTATATTCTGCATATTAATGAAGACAGAGACGCAAAACGGATTGCACGCCTCATTCTGCCCATTTAACCGACGCAATCCACTTTGCACACATTTAGTAGATCAGCTTTGCGTGTGCTATCAAGTTTGCACGTGTTTTGGTACACGTAAACCTTGAGTAAATCAGGCCCTATGTCGGTTTCGCTCAGCTAATGCGATTCATGGACTAAAGACATTGAGTAACTTTAAAATTACAGTTTTAGTCCGTCCCTGCGTAAATTATCATTTACGACCGATACATTACTTTAGCCATCTTGAATCACACCAACTCTCGTCATACTCTCCAAAATACTACAGTATCGTGTAAGGCACCTTTATTTTGCGAACTGAAACGATAATGTTGCAGTCATCACTTTTGTCAACAAATCTTAGCCTACAACTGAATTTTATGCAAAGTCCGTTTACTGATGTTTTTCATGAAAGTTGTCGTAAATTGTTTTCACTTTGTGCAACATAATTGGTAAAACAATAGCAAAGCCATCACTGTCATTCCATCCAAAACAAACGAAAAAAACCGATACATTTCAATTATTGAGATGTTTTAATCAAAACATGTCAGTTTTTCGCAGCTTACTGCGAGGATCGTTTTCCCGGGAAGCAAATGGACTACTCTAGACAAGGCGTGCAGGTAAAAACATGATTTAATCTTGACTCAAAAGGGGTACAAACAAAAAGCGCTCACAAGGCAAAGGCACAAACTTGGCGCAGGGAACAAAACTAACACTTTAACGTAAACTATGAACATAAAACAAACAACACTTACTGTGGCATGAAAAGAGCAGCATGAACTATGGCATGAGCAGAGCATGAAAAGAATATGTACAGAGCATGAAATGAACAGTCAGAGCAATGTCGCCACCCGACTAACTGGCAACGTCAGGTTTAAATAGTAGTCTCCTCATTAGAACAGGTGCGTGTCCCCAACATATGAGACAGGTGAAAACTAATGAGTCGTCATGGTGACAAAACAAACAAGGAAGCGCAAACAGGAACTAAAAGAGTCTAAAAACTAGCAAAACATAATCCACACCACAGAACATGACAAAACATGCCAAAGGTGCACTCTTGCCTGGCTTTGTGTTGCGATGTGAAAATCGTATTTTTTTTTTTCATATTGATTATATAATATATAAAACACAAACACCATTCAATCAATGTCAATCAATGTTTATTTATATAGCCCTAGATCACAAGTGTTTTAAAGGGCTGCACAAGCCACAACGACATCCTCGTTACAGAGCCCACATAAGGGCAAGGAAAAACTCACCCCAGTGAGGTAAAACATTTGCTAAAAAACCTTTACCAAACCAAAACAAATCAATTGAATTTGTTTTAAGTCATGCAGCTGCAAACAATGATATTGCGGAGTAGACGATATGTCTATTATCTTTACTTCTGTCGAAATATATTGACACACACATGGAAGGAGGATTCTCTGTCCATCGTTTTTACAGTGTTTATTGTTTATTGAATGGATCCCCATTAGCTGATGCCAAGGCAACTGCTAGTCTTCCTGGGGTCCATATAGGAGCATACAAAATAAGAATACAAAGAATACATACATTACCAAACATTATACAAAAGTGTGATTGCCTCTTTTCTTACAGTCATTTGTGCGTAACTGTGCCAGTTGGCACGCACATTGCTAAATTTTCATGCAAAACTGTTTGTCTTGTTTAATCTCATTGCGAGTATTGTGGGTGTTCTAATAGTCAGTATAGATTCTGCATATACATGAACACAGACACACTAAATGGATTGTACTTTGTATTTAGTTCATTTAAGACACACAATCCTCTGTGCACGGGCATGCAAACTGTTAGTATAAGGGTGTCCAAAGTGTGGTTCAGGGGCTATTTGCGAATAAAATCAAATGAAACAAAACAAGTAACACTGCAAGAAAAAGGAGGAAAAAAATACATAATGTAGTGAGAAAAAGCTGAAATTGTGATTCTACTTAATACCTAGGGTTGTCTGGATCCAATATAAGCAAAATAACAAGTATCAGATTAGCACAGCTAATAGTGTGGTCTAAAACATGCTTTTTGTAGCTGTAAACATATATGAAATGCAGATACAAATTCTCCAAGGCGTATTAAAAAGTATCTAGAAACAAACATGTCGGCATCACTCAACTTAATGCATCATGAGCTTAAAATAATTATTGCAGCCACTATGTGTTGCCAACAAATCTTAAAAGACAAGTTAATTTTTTGTTGACTGAAAATAAATTGAAAATTTCATTGTTTACTGTTTGAGAAATGTCACTTATTTAAACCTTTTCGAATATTCCAGGCTACAAAACAATAAAAGTTTGTGTTGATATCGTATATTGAATTCATATCAGTATCGGCCAATACTTAAGGCTCCCATAGAATACATTTCCATATCATTTCTGTTTAAGCATATTGTACAAAATAAAAATAAAACACTTCAAAATGGCTCCCGCATGTTCTGACTTTTCAGGATGGTAGAGACGTTTGGACATCCCTGCTTTAGTAGATCAGGCCCTTAATGTTCAAACTACGATTGTACGGTATACCGGTTTTAGTATAGTACCGCGATACTAATGAATCATTTTCGGTACGATACCGTCTCTGAAACGTACCGGTCCAGCACCCCCCTCACCCGTGTCGAAGTCACGTCGTGTCATTGCTGGTTTTACGAGCAGAGGAGCATGTTCGGCAGCACACAATCACGGAGTACTTGCAAGCAGACACAGTGTGTAGACAGAAAAGGGAGAACGGACGCATTTTGGCTTAAAAACTAACGATAAAGGTGAAGTTTTTACACTGAAACACCCTCAGGAAGAGGTGCTTTAAGACAGTGGTCACCAACCACAGGGTACCGGTCCGTGGATCGATTGGTACCGGGCCGCACAAGAAATAAAAAAAATGAATATATATATATATATACATATATATATATATATATATATATATATATATATATATATATATATATATATATATATATATATATATATATATATTTTTTTTTTAAATTAAATCAACATAAAAAACACAACATACACTTACATTTACTGCACCAAACCAAAAAACCTCCCTCCCCCATATACACACAAAAGGGTTGTTTCTTTCTGTTATTATTATTTCTGGTTCCTACATTATATATCAATATAGATCAATACAGTATGCAGGGATACAGTCCGTAAGCACACATGATTGTATTTTTTTATGACAAAAAAAAATAACACCGGTCCACGGGACAAATTTTCAAGCTTGGGGACCACTGCTTTAAGACATGGCTGGCTAGCCAGCTAGCAGCAAACGACCATCCGCAGTCGGCAGTGTTTTAGCTACTTCTAAATCACTAATCCTCGCCTCCATGGCGACAAATAAAGTACGTTTCTTACAAGTATCATCCCTGCAGGACGAGGAATAGCTAAACATGCTTCACTACACACCGTAGCTCACCGGCGTCAAAATGTAAATAAACACTATTGGTGGATCTACACCTGACATCCACTGTAATGATATCAAGTACAGGCACGTATCTAGTCGATACAACATCTTCTTTTGTTTTTTTTAAATTATATTATGTTTATAAACTCAGAAAATATGTCCCTGGACACATGAGGACTTTGAATATGACCAATGTATGATCCTGTAACGACTTGGTATCCGATTGATACCCAAATTTGTGGTATCATCCAAAACTAATGTAACATATCAAACAACAGAAGAATCAGTGATTATTACATTTTAACAGAAGTGTAGACAGAACATGTTAAAAGAGAAAGTAAAGAGATATTAACAGTCAATTATTAATTTATTTTGTACCACTTGTCCTTAATAATGTTGACAAAATAATAGAATGGAAAATGACACAATATGTTACTGCATACGTCAGCAGACTAAATTAGGAGCCTTTGTTTGTTTACTTACTACTAAAAGACAAGTTGTCTTGTATGTTCACTATTTTATTTAAGGACTTAACTGCAATAAGAAACATATGTTTAATGCACCCTATGTTTTTGTGTTAAAATAAAGCCAATAATGCTATTTTTTGTGGTCCCCTTTATTTAGAAAAGTACCGAAAAGTACCGAAATAATTTTAGTACCGGTACCAAAATATTGGTATCGTTACAACACTAGTTCAAACTATTATATATTTTTTACTTGTACATTTTTTTTAAATAAGTCATAAGATTGGTACTAGTTTTACACTTTAATATCTGAAAATTGTACTAGAAAGTGAATTGTAGCCACACTGTTTGTACTCTGTTAGCCCCCAAAATTGCAATGGCTTTTTTTTTTTTTCCATATCCGAGTCACAGCTTGCGTTCAGCGAACTGATGCACCTGATATGGCTCATTATGATTGTCATTTTCACTTCTGTTCCTACTGGTTCCACCGCAGCCATTTGCCGTGGCGCTGTATGGCGTAATTAGTGCTAGTGTGTCGCTGTGGCTATACGGGATGCAGCCTTGTCGCCTCCATTTGGGCTGACGTTCATCGCTCATCAGTCCACTCACAAATGATGATGATCAACATACGGCGCATCATCGCCGCTAATGAGATGCGCTTTGCTGATGAAAGCCATTCGTCGAAATTCAAGCGTAAAAACAGAGGGAGACGAACAGACCCAAAAAAGAAAACATAGACAGGAAGGTGCATCAGGACAGGGCTCATTTTTCAATCTAATAGCATTAACTAAGATTCATTAACCACCAGCCATCTTTGCCCTGCAGAAATCTTTATAATGTTTTTTTTTTTTTTCCAATATGTGTGGCAAGTCTTAATCAATTGTACATTTTTAATGGTGAGAGGCCATTCTTTTCTGTACTGTTTTGAAGGCCAGGTGCATTTAACCGTGTTAGAAACAAATTCACAAATGACTTGCTCCGAGAAATGTGGCCATGTGTGTAATTGTGTGTGTGTGTAAGTGTGGGTGTGCATGTGTGTGGGTGTTGCCTGTGCAGACGGGGCGCTCATCATCTCCTGGAAGGATTGATATGAACATTCTGTCACTCACGGACGGCACAGATGGCTAATTTCCGCAAAAGAGCAGATTTGAGCCAGTTTTTAAAGAGAAAAAATAGAAATGGCACTTTAAGGTGTGTGTGTGTGTGTGTGTGTGTGTGTGTGTGTTTGGATGAGAAAGAGTGCCTGTGTGTGTGAGAGTGCCTATAATGTAGCCAGGGTTCAGTCAGGCTTGACCACTGACAGATAAAAGCTTTGTGTTGTTGAGCTGCCAGCCCAACATGGGTGCCTGTCAGAGTGTGAGTGAGCGCTGAGCACTGTGTGTGTGTGTGTGTGTGTGTGTGTGTGTGTGTGTGTGTGTGTGTGTGTGTGTGTGTGTGTGTGTGTGTGTGTGTGTTTATGCGGTGAGACCTCCAATGTGATCTAGGTGCCCACAGCTGTGGAGCGCTTCCAAAGTGCTAACATTTAGACAAACAAACCTGCTCCACATCCATCGACGATTTAAAAAAAAAACAAAAAAAAAAAAACGTCACTTCACGGCCCGTTTGACACGTGCATTTTATACCAACAAACATTGGCTAATGGAGGTTTTTTTCAAATTTTTTTGCTTTGAATATGAAATGTAATGGCCACTAACACGTTTAAACCATTTCGGTTTTTGTACCTCCCACTGGACAAATTAGCAGCAGCTCTTTATTGATGGCGAAGCTAAAAAAAGAAAATATAAACCAATGTCAAAGCGCTTTGAGTACCTTGAAGGTAGAAAAGCGCTATACAAGTATAACCCATTTATCATTTATCATTAATCGATTACTTAATAAAGCAAAACATATTCTAGACCAGTGGTTCTTAATAGAGATGTCCGATAATGGCTTTTTTGCCGATATCCGATATTCCGATATTGTCCAACTCTTAATTACCGATATCAACCGATACCGATATATACAGTCGTGGAATTAACACATTATTATGCCTAATTTTGTTGTGATGCCCCGCTGGATGCATTAAACAATGTAACAAGGTTTTCCAAAATAAATCAACTCAAGTTATGGAAAAAAAATGCCAACATGGCACTGCCATATTTATTAATGAAGTCACAAAGTGCATTATTTTTTTTTAACATGCCTCAAAACAGCAGCTTGGAATTTGGGACATGCTCTCCCTGAGAGAGCATGAGGAGGTTGAGGTGGGCGGGGTTGAGGTGGGGGGAAAGGGGTAGCGGGGGGTGTATATTGTAGCGTCCCGGAAGAGTTAGTGCTGCAAGGGGTTCTGGGTATTTGTTCTGTTGTGTTTATGTTGTGTTACGGTGCGGATGTTCTCCCGAAATGTGTTTGTCATTCTTGTTTGGTGTGGGTTCACAGTGTGGCGCATATTTGTAACAGTGTTAAAGTTGTTTATACGGCCACCCTCAGTGTGACCTGTATGGCTGTTGATCAAGTATGCGTTGCATTCACTTTTGTGTGTGAAAGCCGTAGATATTATGTGATTGGGCCGACACGCAAAGGCAGTGCCTTTAAGGTTCATTGGTGCTCTGTACTTCTCCCTACGTCCGTGTACACAGCGGTGTTTTAAAAAGTCATAAATGTTACCTTTTGAAACCGATACCGATAATTTTGAAACCGATACCGATAATTTCTGATATTACATTTTAAAGCATTTATCGGCAGTCCGATATTATCGGACATCCCTCGTTCTTAACCTTGTTGGAGGTACCGAACCCCACCAGTTTCGTATGCGCATTCACTGAATCCTTCTTTAGTGAAAATTTAAAAAAAAAATGTTTTCAAATTCAAGACAAAGTTATATGTTTTTTTTCTACTGGTGCATGAACATCACCTTGTTGAAAGAACAAAACATGCACTCACAACAAATGACACACCTGCAAATCAGATGGAAACTGAGAAGGAACATTGTTTGGGGGTATCCATAATACGCTGATAGGGAGAAGTTTTTATTTACACGATGAGTCGGGTGTGTCTTGACCTGCGCGGCGAAGGCTGCGACGAAACCTTAGGGTTCGATCGAACCAGGTTAAGAACCGCTGTTCTAGACCAAAAATCACTTCATATTCTCTACTGCTCGCTCGTGTTACCATATCTGAGTTGTTGTGTACAAATATGGGGAAACAACTACAAATGTGCACTTCATTCACTAACTGTGTTACAAAAAAGATCAATTAGAATAATACATAATGTTGGATATAGAAACATACAAACTAGGGATGTCCGATAATGGCTTTTTGCCGATATCCGATATTCCGATATTGTCCAACTCTTTAATTACCGATACCGATATCAACCGATACATACAGTCGTGGAATTAACACATTTTTATGCCTAATTTGGACAACCAGGTATGGTGAAGATAAGGTCCTTTAATACAAAAATAATAAAATAAAAGAAGATAAATAAATTAAAAACATTTTCTTGAATAAAAAAGAAAGTAAAACAATATAAAAACAGTTACATAGAAACTAGTAATTAATGAAAATGAGTAAAATTAACTGTTAAAGGTTAGTAATATTAGTGGACCAGCAGCACACACAATCATGTGTGCTTACGGACTGTATCCCTTGCAGACTGTATTGATATATATTGATATATAATGTAGGAACCAGAATATTAATAACAGAAAGAAACAATCCTTTTGTGTGAATGAGTGTGAATGAGTGTAAATGGGGGAGGGAGGTTTTTTGGGTTGGTGCACTAATTGTAAGTGTATCTTGTGTTTTTTATGTTAATTTAATAATAAAAAAACAAAACAAAAAACGATACCGATAATAAAAAAACCATACCGATAATTTCCGATATTACATTTTAACGCATTTATCGGCCGATAATATCGGCAGGCCAGTATTATCGGACATCTATAATACAAACCCTTTATTTATTAAATCACAAATATTGAAATTCAATGATTTGGTGCATTTGCAAACAGCTAAAATGATGTACAAAGCAAACTATAACCTGCTACCCAAGAATGTACAACAATTCTTCTCAACAAAAGAGGAGAAACATAACCTTAGAGGAAAATCTAATTAAAAAAATTGTGTATGCTCGGACAAAACTTAAAACCTTTGGCATATCAGTATGTGGGATTAAATTATAGAATGGATTAACCAAAGAAATCAAACAAAGCACCAATATGATTCAGTTTAAGAGACTGTTCAAACTACAAGTGTTCACAAAGTACACAGAACAAGAATTATGATGAACATCTTCAGCCCTTTTTTTCCCCTTTTTTTATTGAGACAAAGATTATTTATGTACTTAATATTTGTTTGCTTACTATGGTGTATTATTTATTTGTATTTATTTGTTCACTGTTCTATTACAGAGAACAAGGAAATGGGATACAATTGCTATTGTATGAAAAGGGGTAGGATTAAATAAGTTCTGCTTCTTCCTACTCCTTTTCGGACGTGCTGTAATGAAACAACTGGAATTGTGTGATGCATTACATTATATCGTATGCATGTTCCAAATAAACTGAAACTTAACTGAATGGAACTTTTTTTTTTTTAATGATAATTTATTTTCAAGGCAAGGTTTTTTTTGGCCCTTTTCGGCGTACTATATCTGCATATATGCCATAAGTCAGCAGCCAAGAGGTGCTTTTTAAAACGAACAAACATAAAAAACCACACGTTGGAATCTTTACACTACGGTTGTACGGTATACAGGTAATATTCGGTATTATACCGCCTCTGAAAAGGACAGGACAGTGTGTAAACAGAAAAGGGGGAACGGACGCAGTTTGGCTTAAAACTAACGATAAAGGTGAAGTTATAACACTGAAACGCCCTCAAGAAGAGGTGCTTTAAGACATGGCTAGCTAGCTAGCGGCTAAAGTCTAGCCCCAGTCTACAGTGTTTTAGCTACTTCTAAATCACTAATCCTCGTCTCCATGGCGACAAATAAAGTATGTTTCTTACAAGTATCATCCTTGCAGAACGAGAAATAGCTAAACATGCTTCACTACACACCGTAGCTCACCGGCGTCAAAATGTAAACAAACGCCATTGGTGGATCAACACCTAACATTCACTGTAATGATACCAAGTACAGTAGCGTATCTAGTCGATACTACTATGATTACATTGATATTGTTTGGCGTCACAACATCTTCTATCGTTTATTTTAAAATTATAATATGTTAATAAACACAGGAAATATGTCCCTGGACACATGAGGACTTTGAATATGATCAATGTATGATCCTGTAACTACTTGGTATCAGATTGATACCCAAATTTTTGGTATCATCCAAAACTAAGGTAAATGATCCAAAAAACAGAATTATAAGTGATTATTACATTTTAACAGAAGTGTAGATAGAACATGTTAAAAGAGAAAGTAAGCAGATATTAACAGTAAATGAACAAATAGATTAATAATTCATTTTCTACCACTTGTCCTTAATAATTTTGACAAAATAATAGAATGATAAATAACACAATATGTTACTGCATACGTCAAATTATGAGCCTTTGTTTGTTTACTTGCTAATAAAAGACAAGTTCTCTTGTAGGTTCACTATTTTATTTAAGGACAAACTTGCAATAAGAAACATATGTTTAATGTACCCTGAGGTATTTTGTTAATATAAAGCCAATAATGCAATTTTTTGTGGTCCCCTTTATTTAGAAAAGTACCGAAAAGTATCGAAATCATTTTGGTACCGGTACCAAAATATTGGTATTGGGACAACACTACTTTACACTGAGTAATATATTGCGAGAATCGGTTTGACTCGAGAATCAGGTAGGAATGTAATCGTCACCAAGAGGGCAGCGACAAGCACCTGCCAGCTCACGTGCGCCCTCGACAGTAAAGAAGAGAAACCGTGCCCCTCTCTGCATGATTACTCAGTATTTTATTGTCCGATTAGCAAGAAAAATGATGTCACACTTACATTTTGTACATTACACAGGCTTTACAAAGTCACATAGGTGGATTTAGGATTGAAGAAGGCTTAGTCTATATCAGGGGTGTCAAACTCATCATACTTCCCAACCCTCCCGAATTTTCCGGGAGACTCCCGAATTTCAGTGCCTCTCCCGAATATCTCCCGGGACAACCATTCTCCCGAAAATCTCCCGATTTCCAACCGGACAACTATTTTGGGGGCGTGCCTTAAAGGCACTGCCTTTAGCGTCGTCTCTCACCTGAAAAGGAGACTATTATATATGTCTCCGTTATCCATAGGTTTATCTATAACCCATAAAGTAGGCAGGCACGGAACTATTTCTCAGCGTGTGTTTATTCCAGCCGGCACGTTAACACACTGACACACAACATCCGGATTCCCATCATGCATTGCTTCAAAACTACGGCAATTTCCAGCCGGACAAACAATATTGGGGGCGTGCCTTAAAGGCGCTGTGTTTAGCGTCCTCTCACCTGAAAAGGAGACTATTATATACGTCTCCGTTATCCATAAGTTTATCTGTAACCCATAACACGGTGGCCGAATGGATATAGTCACTCATGAACGGTCAGAGAAGCACAAGTCGGCAGCAACGCAGTATTATGGGCCATCTTGCAAGCAACATCCCGTTCTCATTTGCGGATGTTTTTAACAGATCCGTGAAGGATATGTTCCCGGATTCAGAGATCGCTCGCCAGTACTCAAATGGCAGAACAAAAGCTACTCAAATAGTGAAAGGTAAGTGGTTTTTTTTTTGGTTTTTTTAAAGTAAGCAGCAAGTATAGTACAGTAAGTAGAACAACTGTGTTTTCATTACTGTTTACTGTACTATATACACATATATATATACACACACATATACATATATATATATATATATATATATATATATATATATATATATATATAATTTGATCATATTACGCCTATACTGGCTCACCTGCACTGGCTTCCTGTGCACTTAAGATGTGACTTTAAGGTTTTACTACTTACGTATAAAATACTACACGGTCGAGCTCCAACCTATCTTGCCGATTGTATTGTGCCATATGTCCCGGCAAGAAATCTGCGTTCAAAGAACTCTGGCTTATTAGTGATTCCCAAAGCCCAAAAAAAGTCTGCGAGCTATAGAGCGTTTTCTTTTCGGGCTCCAGTACTATGGAATGCCCTCCCGGTAACAGTTAGAGATGCTACCTCAGTAGAAGCATTTAAGTCCCATCTTAAAACTCATTTGTATACTCTAGCCTTTAAATAGCCCCCCTTTTTTAGACCAGTTGATCTGCCGTTTCTTTTCTTTTCTCCTCTGCTCCCCCCATCCCTTGTAGAGGAGGGGGAGACACACAGGTCCGGTGGCCATGAATGAAGTGCTGCGCTCCAGAGTCGAGACCCGGGATGGACCGCTCGCCTGTGCATCGGTTGGGAACATCTCTGCTCTGCTGACCCGTCTCCGCTCGGGATGGATTCCTGCTGACCCACTATGGACTGGACTCTCACTATTATGTTGGATCCACTATGGACTGGACTCTTACAATATTATGTCAGACCCACTCGACATCCATTGCATTCGGGGGGGGGGGTTACCCACATATGCGGTCCTCTCCAAGGTTTGTCAAAGTCATTCACATCGGCGTCCCACTGGGGTGA
Organism: Nerophis lumbriciformis; assembly: GCF_033978685.3. Lineage (NCBI taxonomy): Eukaryota > Metazoa > Chordata > Actinopteri > Syngnathiformes > Syngnathidae > Nerophis > Nerophis lumbriciformis. The sequence goes on from NC_084551.2 coordinate 18,435,719, forward strand.
GTTTTTCCTTGCCCTTATGTGGGCTCTGTACCGAGGATGTCGTTGTGGCTTGTGCAGCCCTTTGAGACACTTGTGATTTAGGGCTATATAAATAAACATTGATTGATTGATTGATATATTTATAAATATAAATAAATATAAGAAATACTTTAATTTCAGTGAATTCTAGCTATAAATATACTCCTCCCCCTTAACCCATGCCACCCCCAGACCTCGCCCATCCCCCAATCTCCCGAATTCGGAGGTCTCAAGGTTGGCAAGCATGATCGGGGATCCACATGGAGAAAAATCTACTCCCAAGCGGGCCGCACTAGTAAAATCATGGCACGACAACTTAAAAATAAAGACAACTTCAGATTGTTTTCTTTGTTTAAAAATAGAACAAGCACATTCTGAAAATGTACAAATCGTAATGTTTTTTTTTTTTTTTTTTACACTTACATGTTGCGGTTAATAGTATTCGATCCTTAATTTTATTATAATTTATACTTTCTGAATAAATTATGTGATAATGTTCATTTTATTTTTTATTTTTAGCTAAGTACCGTGTGACTTGTTGAAGGGTGGACTAGCAAAGTAAGATTTTCATTGTACGGCAAACTGTCTGTTTAACTGTGCATATGACAATAAACAATTGTGAATCTTGAATCAGTCAACTCATTCCGTGTTAATTTTCAATCTATCAAGATAAAAAAAATAATATCAAAATCAAATTACAGGATGTTATTTATGTAGTTTGCTCATTTTCCTCTACTGGTGCACTAACATCATGTGGTTTATTGTATTTTTTTTTACATATTTAGCATCATCTACAAAGATACAACAAATTGCTTTTGCGACATCTAGTGGACACATTTAGAACAGCAGTTTCTTTCATTCATAAATTTCGGCCCATTTTTGTACTCATCAAACTCATCCCGCGGGCCGGATAAAACCTGTTCGCGGGCCTGATCCGTTTGACACCCCTGATCTAGTTGATTGATGGATTTTTGAGCATATGCAAAAAAAAAAAAAAAAGGTTATTTTCTTAAAATGATGCAATCAAAACTTTCAATTGAACCCATTTGTGTCGCATTGCCTCCACATCCCTGTAGAAATGGAAACCCAGATTATGTTGTTTTAATGCACACACACTTCTATATTCTCATGTTAGAGTTGCATGTGCATGCGCCACCACACCAGTACGACTGCACAGTAGGTGTCAGAACGTGTGAGGCTATATGGACTGCAAAGATACATATCTGTATGTGTTTATTGGTGTTTAGCACACGAAGGACCCTGTGAGCGACGTTAAAACATCGTGCGTCTTGTCCTTGCCCTTGTCAACATGGCGCCGTCCGTTCTCCCTCACCTAGCAGACAAAGGCACTTCATACAGGAAGGCTCATCAGTCGCCTTTGCAACTCGGCAGATTCACTCCATAAATCCTAATTATACCCCACCAAAGCCCCCACCCTTTTTCCTGCACACACAAATAAATGGTCAGAAAGTGTAAAACATCTGCTGCGTGCATCATCTCAGTGGCTGTGAAGGTAAATCATCCTTGTCTGCTTCTGTTATAAAGTCAAGAGACTGTAACTCCTCGCAAAGTTAAGCTTTTTACCCCCCACTGGTTTGTTCTAAAAGGTCATTGACCTCAGAGTTTCTCAATGTGCAGATTGTTACATTTGTCGTGTCCATATGACCACCAACTGGCATAACGTGAAGCCTATAGGTGCTCTGAAGCAGGGTGTCCGAAACCTTTTCATCTAATAAAACAAATTAGAAATATGGATGTAAATAAACGTTACAAATGTTAATTATTTTAATAATTACCCTTGTGAATACCCTGAGTTTGATCTGATGAAGTACCGGGATTGATTGCATTTACTAGATCATATTTTAAAGGGGAACATTATCACCAGACCTATGTAAGCGTCAATATATACCTTGATGTTGCAGAAAAAAGACCATATATTTTTTTAACCGATTTCCGAACTCTAAATGGGTGAATTTTGGCGATTTAAACGCCTTTCTAATATTCGCTCTCGGAGCGATGACGTCACAACGTGGCGTCACATTAGGAAGCAATCCGCCATTTTCTCAAACACCGAGTCAAATCAGCTCTGTTATTTTCCGTTTTTTCGACTGTTTTCCGTACCTTGGAGACATCATGCCTCGTCGGTGTGTTGTCGGAGGGTGTAACAACACGTACAGGGACGGATTCAAGTTGCACCAGTGGCCCAAAGATGCGAAAGTGGCAAGAAATTGGACGTTTGTTCCGCACACTTTACCGACGAAAGCTATGCTACGACAGAGATGGCAAGAATGTGTGGATATCCTGCGACACTCAAAGCAGATGCATTTCCAACGATAAAGTCAAAGAAATCTGCCGCCAGACCCCCATTGAATCTGCCGGAGTGTGTGAGCAATTCAGGGACAAAGGCCCTCGGTAGCACGGCAAGCAATGGCGGCAGTTTGTTCCCGCAGACGAGCGAGCTAAACCCCCTATCGACCCTAGCTTCCCTGGCCTGCTGACATCAACTCCAAAACTGGACAGATCAGCTTTCAGGAAAAGAGCGCGGATGAGGGTATGTCTACAGAATATATTAATTGATGAAAATTGGGCTGTCTGCACTCTCAAAGTGCATGTTGTTGCCAAATGTATTTCATATGCTGTAAACCTAGTTCATAGTTGTTAGTTTCCTTTAATGCCAAACAAACACATACCAATCGTTGGTTAGAAGGCAATCGCCGAATTCGTCCTCGCTTTCTCCCGTGTCGCTGGCTGTCGTGTCGCTTTCGCCGGTTTCGCTTGCATACGGTTCAAACCGATATGGCTCAATAGCTTCAGTTTCTTCTTCAATTTCGTTTTCGCTACCTGCCTCCACACTACAACCATCCGTTTCAATACATTCGAGTCTGAATCCGAGCTAATGTCGCTATAGCTTGCTGTTCTTTCCGCCGTGTTTGTTTGTGTTGGCTTCACTATGTGACGTCACAGGAAAATGGACGGGTGTTTATAACGATGGTTAAAATCAGGCACTTTGAAGCTTTTTTTAGGGATATTGCGTGATGGGTAAAATTTTGAAAAAAACTTCGAAAAAATATAATAAGCCACTGGGAACTGACTTTTAATGGTTTTAACCATTCTGAAATTGTGATAATGTTCCCATTTAAGACCGCTAGGCCGACACACAGTCGATTTTTTTTTTTAATATAAGCATATTCTTTTAATGTGGAAAAACCCCACATGACAATAACACAATCAATATTTGATTGACATGTGCTTTTAGCAATACTCCAGTGATATTACTCATACTTTTACCCCCCAAATGACTTATTTGCATGATTAAAAGGCCAAATTCTATTTCTTCTCAGCTTCCTTCTACATGAACCGGACGCTTATGACACTTATTTTATATTTTATTGTTTGTGGGCCTCCTTTGCGACTCTGCCCCATCTTCTTTTTCTGATGCCTGTAATCATTTTTATTAACTTTGTTGGTACCAGTGGTGGCCGTGTGTTTCCCACTTTAATGATTTCCTCTCAAAATACCATAATTGATGTCACCACATGACCATTGCTGGAGAAATACTATACAGAAACACATCCACGCACTACTAAGTATTGAAGCACCTCAACAGTGTACAAAACGGGTCATTTTCTGGCACATTTAAAAATCAATTAAAAAGCATCAGCAATTAAAACATATATTATGTGGTATTGTCAAAATTAAATTTGCAAAAAACATATTAAAAGTGAAAAAATTTCATATTTGAACTCACATTTTGTAGCACCTATTCAAACGTCGTATAAGCCAGTGGTACCCCTTGTCGTTGGCTTATTCGAGTGGAAATGGCGGGCATTTCCCCATTTCATCGCCAGAACAGCTGAGCTAGCTTCCGGGGTTGGCCGACATCGTCTCACAAGATGTAGTTTCTCTTTAAATATCCTTCTTGAAAATGGCCTTGCAAATATATAGCTGCCACCTAATCAACGTTTTGTTCTCCTTCTCTGATATCATGGTCTGGCTACGGCGCAACACTTCCCGCTTCCTTCTAAATTGAAACTTGTGAATGGATACTCACTTTGGAATGACAAGTAAGTATCCAATCACAGTCTCGTTAACATCAGGCTACTTAGATAGGCTACTGTCAACAACTTGTGATGTGATTGGCTATCGCAACTGTCTATCAACTCGATGTGTTCTCAAATTCATCCGCTAACGGTCCCAGTGAGTATTCAATCACAGGACGCGTAAACGTCATGTTCAACGTGAGTTCATCTAGAACGCCTTACAGACAACAACTCGTCATCTGATTGGCTATCTCAATTGTCTATCAACTGTATGTCCCCATTCACTTACAGTGCACGGGCGCCCGCATTGTTGATTCTGAAGGCCTCGGGCAGATTTGGTACAGCATGGCAACATAAGCGAGCTGAATTCTGATTGGATACAAACTAAAACTAAAAACAACAGCACTGGAACAAGCATAATATCACATGAAGAGAATATGAATATGTTTAGATATTTAGGGAAAGTAAATAAAAAAATAATTGTATCTTTAATTATGATCATGATTTCTGGTTATGTTAGGCCAGTTTCTAGTTTTCTTTTATATAATATAAATATAATGTTATCCCAGCTGTTTACAACTGGTACCCAAAGCTATTACAATGTATGGATTTTGAATCAAGAATCGATTCTGAATGGGATCTTTACCCCGCCAAACATCCAATCGAATTGAATTGTGCGGTACCCAAATATTCACAGCCCTAATACTTACTCTTACTCAAGTAATCATTTGGATGACTACTTTTTACCTTTACTTGAGTAATATTACTCTAAAGTAACGGAACTTTTACTTGGGTAAACTTTTATGGCTACTCTACCCACCTCTGCCATTGGGATCTCGATTTACGAACCCATCATTGTACAAACTTTACGATTTACGAACCACAGACCAATTAAAATATGCTTTGGCTTACAAATCTTGTCTCAGGGTATGAACGTTTCAACCACCTGTTGTGCACATCCATTGTTGGCAGGCTGGTGGATCTCCAGTGCTACTGTGCTAAGTGCTACTTTGTGTGCTATTTCCCCCCTTGAATAGCAGGTGCAGCACCCAGGGAACAAAAGACCTCCGGCTCCACGCAGGTAGACCGGCCAGCAACAAGACCCCAAGGACCCGATACACCGCCCCACCGGGCAGGCCGCAGAAAGACGCACCTGGCCGAGAACAAAGCACGGGAGAAGCAGGAGAAAACCACCCCCAAGCCAGCGAGTGACCACACCGTACATAGAGGGGTCCAAGCCATTTAATGATTCTGACTTTGAAGAAGAAGGATTTTGGTCTGTGTTCGGATGGAAAAAATGTAAAAGACCAATCCTAAAAATCAGGAGCACCCATTGTGCTCAAAAACTAGATAAAAAGAAGGTAAGCCACTAGTGTTCTATTTTGCGTGCTTGAGGAAATGCTGAAAGAGCATGGGGAAACACAAGCTATGGTGTCAATGGAAGATAAGATTGAAGAGCAGAAAAGCCAGTAAATGGTGATTCTTACATATGTATTTTTGCACATAATGTTATATATCAATTTTGAAGTAATCACGGACCCGGGCAACAAAAACATGTAATTAAGTGATGAAAATAATAGTTTTACATGTTGTTAGCCCCACTGTCTATGCGGGGAAATTCGTTCCAGTGTAGGAAAGTATAAGTACAGTTAGTTATTTACAGATAACTCAAAAACTAATTGATATTGCAAGAAATAACTTCCAGGTTAATTTTGCTATCTATTCTTTATTAGCCTAGCGATATGTAGGGCTCTGCTGACTTGAGTTAGAAGTGCAAATAGGATGTATCTTTATGTGTGTACCAGAGGTGTGGACTCGAGTCACATGACTTGGACTCGAGTCATGAATTTGATGACTTTAGACTCGACTTGACAAAATGTAAAGAGACTTGCAACTCGACTTAGACTTTAACATCAATGACTTGTGACTTCACTTGGACTTGAGCCTTTTGACTTGACATGACTTGCTACTTTCCCCAAAACCCAAAGATTAAAAAGTCATTCAGAAGCGCTCCGTATCTTTCATTTTGTACTTGTCTGTCTATCAGCTTGTTGTGTGTGTGTCAGCGTGTGTGCTGTCTGTACAACAGCCAATCAAATTAGTTCTACGTTGTTTTTGTCCAAAAGCACTCATCCAATCAAATTGCAGGAAAACCGCGCCGGTGAGAAAAAAATATGCCAAATTTGGTTTCGTACGGGTATAAAAACTACGACTTGGTCAACAAAAAACACATTTCCGTATGCAAAACATGCAGTTCGAATATTACAGACGGAGACGCAACAACTTCCAACTTCGTTCGACATTTGAAGATGCACAAAGAAGGGTAAGTTTTGAATGTAAGATAATGTTTATTGGCTAAGTAACGTGACTTTTATTTGCTGTGTAGTTAAATCAGTGAGGCTGTAAACTCACTGCTATTGTTATAACCATAGACATAATCTCCTGAAGCATCGAGCGCTACTGCCTACTGGCGCATGAGGAGACGCGGGGCCGCCATCTTGGAGTGGTGATCCGCTTCACTCAGTGCAATTCATTTGGCAGGAGCAATGAACTGTCAGTGCATTTAATTCATCTTACCTCACTGATTTTCATGCGGTTTTTTGTCATACATGTAGCTAAGATAAAGGACACATGTTTTGGCGTGTTTTATTATTCATAGTTTGCTTAACAGTAATAGAATATTCTTATATGCTATAAGTGACCAGACGTCCGAGATCAAAACTGGGAATATAAGCCCACAGAAGGGGGAAAAAAATGGCCAGCTATTTTTAAATTGAAGAAACAATATGATTAGGTTATATATACATGCGTATATCCTACATAAACAATGTATGACTACATTAGAAATATATATATCTTATAGACTGTATCTCTGTTGCTGCAGCAGCAGAGAGTTTATTCTGTCTTGACACTTTGTATTGATATTTTGTATTACATTCTTCCCTTAAATGATAATGTTTACAGTGATTGTTTTATATGTATTTTTTATGTATGTCGCTTTGGATACAAGCGTCTGCCAAATACTTAAACATAAACATATATAAACACCTGAAATCCTTTATATCAGCTAAAACCACCAATCTGTTTCACTGGATTCAGAATAAAATCAAATACTGTTTACCCAATGTTAGTATTTGAATATTGTTACTTGAAGACTTATTCCTGGTTACAATTAAAATGTTAAGAAAGTATTGTCTTATGTTTTTGCCTAAAATGAGAATGCATCATAATCAGTGGCGGCTGGTGAATTTTGTTTTAGGTGGGGCAGAAAGTTTGTAAACCAAACCCCTGTAGAGGCGTCATCCTCCCCCAGAAGATTTCTTTGTGATTTTCACATACAAATATTGAAGATCTTTGCTCCTTCTGAACTCTGTGGTAATATTATTTTCACAAAATACAACCAACAGTACGTTAATGTTAAATCTTACTTGTGAAAAGTAATCCCCCGATTCCTATTTTCAACAGTCTGCTCATTTGAGCAGGAAAACGCTGAACACCATCTTTGTTTTCTACCTGTCAACTGTCAGTTTAGGCTGCTCGCCGGCTCCTCATCACCACTTCAAGATGGCGGCCACATTGCTCACGTCACATCAACCAATGATGCGTCTACTTATAAGATGTCTATGGTTATAACGTCATTGCAAACACGGCAATCTGTTGCGTCCACTGCAGTTCGCTACCTTATTCATACTTTTTGTCAAGTGTTTTTTTTATGCAGGGTTGCATGAGGACCTACACATTACGCTACGTTAGTCAATGTATCACACACAGTAACGTTACGTTAGTCAATGTATCACACACAGTAACGTTACGTTAGTCAATGTATCAGACACAGTAACGTAACGTTAGACGGCGGTCAGCAGCACCGCATATTTTAGCCACCTACAAAAAGACAAACATAGTCAAATAAAGGTCAGTTAAAATGTATACTATATTAAGAATACATGTACATATTGCATAGGGCCCTGACATCTAAAAAGTACAACTCTGTTAATTGTTATGTTCATGTATTTGTTATGTTTTTCATGGGTACACACACACATCAACTCACATACAGTATGAGATGAGATCAATGAAATAAGGTAAGAACAGGATAGAAACTGCTGTGGAACTAGTTACAATGTAATATGCCATGGAAATACAATGTTAACACTTGTGCAAATAAGTACAGTTGAACTTGTTTTTTCAAATGTGTTTATTCTGTAAAGGAATGAGTTAAATGTTTACAATGACTGGTTAATAGTGCTATTATTAAGTGCAATGTCAGCACTATTTTTTTTCCTGCAATTTCAAATGCATTTGTTTTAATAAATAAATACAGCGTTTGAAAAGCATACACAATCTGTGTAAATATATTAGTCTGTGGTTAAAAGGTCTTGAAATGACTCGAAACTCAAAATGCAGGACTTGGGACTTGACTTGAGACTTTCTAGTCTTGACTTTGGACCTGACTCGGGACTTGCCTGTCTTGATTCGGGACTTGACTCGAGACTTGAGGGCAAAGACTTGAGACTTACTTGTGACTTGCAAAACAATGACTTGGTCCCACCTCTGGTGTGTACTCTGCTTAAGATATAGAAAGGGAATGAAGATTGACTTTGAAATGTAAACTGTAAAATATAAAACATGTGCAAACCTGACCTATTTGTAGAACAGCATTCAAAATGAATGTTTTTCGGGTGTTGTCAGTGGAAATATATTAATTTGGAAGAAGATTGGTAGACAGTTGGTCACTGATGGTTGACTTCTGTTACAGGCAGAAAGGGTTCAGTCCCAAACAGGGACGATGTGAATATGAAAATGGATATTTGTCTCATAGGGTTCGAAAGTGTGACGTAGTAAATGCAATGCATTATGGGTCTTGCGGGCCTAAAGTTTTGTTGTTTTCTTTAACAAGTTCAAAACATGGCGCAAACGTGCGGCATCATTAACTGCGACAATGGTTGTCATGATCGCTTCGGAAAAAAAAAAAGGATTGGATGAATTTTTCTCATTTCCAGCGTGACAGCAAAGCCAAAGAAAGATGCGTTATGAAGCTAATAAAGAGAAAGTGAATAGCCTGGATAGTAGCCTTGAGATGATCAAACATCACCATTAACGCCATCACCTGATACATGTCGGTGTGTGTTCAGGGCATTTTCAGACTGGTAAGTTTGAATCAAAGCATGTTTTATTCAATTTCACACATTGCATTTAGTAGGTTGTTAGCGTTAACCAAGCTTAGCTGCGGGCTGCAAACAGTGTACAGTATTTTGGAAAAAAGTACGTTGTCTGTTCGGGTAAGCACACAAATGAATGAGTAATATTTAAGTACTAGCGCAGTGACAAAAGTATTTTCGAATTAATAATAGGCTTTTTTTTTTCAGTGAAACCTGCTTTTGAAATGAGGCTAGGAACCCTCACTCCATCTCAAACACATAAGAGATGAAAGCCATTAATTATGTGCAATTTGAACAGAGGACAATGAGCCAGACTTGTTTTTCTGAAATTAGGAATAGGGTGCAGTTTGTCCCAGTACGGTCCATTGATTTTTTTATTTTGTTTTTTACGATACATTTTAAATCCAGTTTGTTGCTGTCTCTCACATTACCGTGGGTGCAGTACAGCCATGTAAACAAAAGCATTGTCAAACAACATTAACCCTACAACGCACTGCGAAAATCACATGCCCTTTTGAGCCCTATATGTGGCCACCAAAGGACTGGCAGTGGGGACCAGTTTAGTTTGTTGTCCACATTTCTCCTGAAGTCGTCTTCTCTTGACTTTGAACCCAATAATCGGTAGAAAATGGACAGATGGATGGATGACGGTTGCAACCTTTAACATATTGCAAGAGTCAAGTACAGAAAGATACCGTATTTTCTGGACCAAAGGGCGCACCGGATTAGAAGGCGCACTGCTGATGAGCGGCTTTTTTCAGGGCTTTTTCATACAAAAGGCTCATCGGATTATAAGGCGCATTAAAGGGGTCATATTATGATTTTTTTTCTAAATTTAAAACACTGCCTTGTGGTCTACATAACATGTAATGGTGGTCAAAATGTTGTATAGATTATGTTTTACAGACCATCTTCAAGTCGCTTTCTGACAGTCGCTTCAGGATGCGCCGTTTTGTGTGGCTCACCTTCGACAGCGTTTTATCCCCGTCATCTTTGTTGTAGCGGTGTAGCATGCAAGGACGGGAGTGGAAGAAGTGTCAAAAGATGGAGCTAACTGTTTTAATGACATTCAGACTTTAATTAAATCAACAACGGAGCAACATTTCCTCATCCGTGGCTCACTAGTGTAACAATGCCGGAAATGTGTCCCGTGAAAAAACGTCCGACCGGATTTCTCTAATAACTAAAGTTCCTTGGGTGAATAATGTAAACCCACTACATTGGTAGTTTTTAGCGCTTCCATAGCGAGATATAAGTTAGAACTTTACAATACTGTATATTAGAAATGGCAACAGCAGAGGGGGGAATGCCCCATAACAAGAAGATAGTGAAAAAGAAGAAGCTTATTGACTACGGCATCAACGGACTAGAGTGGCGGACGTGCGCAAATTTTCAGGACTTATGCAGATCTCAAATACACATCAGCAGAAGGTAAGAAAAGTTGGTTTTGCATGATAAGGTGAAACAAAACGGCAGATAATATGTTTGCTAATGGGTGCCATTGTGCGGCCCTTATACACACACCATAGTAATACTTGTCCCTCTGACTACAGTAGCCGTAATGGGCCGACAATCCATCAAGCGGTGTGGCTTCAAAGTCATACTAAAACATTTTGACAGACTTTAGAGTGCTGTGTGTATTGTTCTTTATTTTCAATGGAACATTTAAAGTTTTGGTGTTGTTTACTGGCGTCATATTGCAGTCTACACATAGCTCTTATGTGTGACTACCATCTACTGGTCACACTTATCATTACACCATGTACGAAATAAAATTGCTTCGAGGTTGGTAAGCACAACCAGAATTATTCCGTACATTAGGTGCAACGGGTTATAAGGCACACTGTTGATTTTTGAGAAAATGAAAGGATTTTAAGTGCGTCCAGAAAAATACAGTAATTAAGTTCCAATTTACTAGCAACTGATCCCAAGCCTGTGGCCCAACAGTCATCTATGTGAACCACTACATTAGCAATAACCTCAGACATTAACATGTGCAGTATGCACAATGTTTTTGGTACCATGGAAGATCTTCAGAAAACGTGGAGACATAGTTTTATGGAAGAAAACAGAAAGAGGGCGATGTTTTTGCAAAGTGTGATGAAGCTTCTAAAGTTTCTGACAATAACAGATGGTGGGAGACATTAAAGGTTGATGGAAAACGGTTCGGCAGCATGCTCGTCCTTATAAGTGACACCAAAAATCCACTGGTGTGAAAAGAGGACAAGCCAGAACATGCTTCTTTGAAAAATGTGGTGCTAAATTGATTTTTCTTGTGCTCAAACTGCATGAGAGAGAGTTTATTGTGTGTGAGGCTGAAAGACCTTTAGCTTCCACCACAGCATTTTATTTACACTCCTTCAATATTATACAAGCATACTAACCAGGCTCTGTCCGCATTGACGGAGCATTGTTGTTTACTCATGTTCAAAAACAGATGGCCCCGGAGTATCTGATGTGGAGGTGAAGGGAGTTGATGCTAGTTTAGTTTTGTGTGTGTTTTTTTTTTTAGAACAGGCATCTGGTATTTTATTTGCCCTCGTCCTTTTCTGCCTCCTTCTCTCTCCTCACCGTCCAGTCCGCCTCGGTGCAGACAGGAGGTCAGGTCACGCCACTCCGTCCTGCCGGCTGTGAGTGCCGGGTCACCAAGCCAGATAACACCGCCAACTGTTCAATAGTTGAAGAAATCATGCATTCCATGGCTTTGGAATTCCTGTATTTGTTTGTAGTCAAGTCATTTCCCCCGAGAGGTCTTCAATGTGTGAAACAAGAGACCAGCTCAAGGGTAGAAGGTGAAGAAAAAATGAATAAAAATACAGCCGAGTAAAAAGGCTTCTTTGTTTTGACTTGTGTTTGGTATCAGATGTGTGGAGAATAGATTTTATAGTTTGAATCAACTGGGATGCATTACGTATTCCACAACCAAACCTCAAATTGTGTCCTTGAGTCAGTGGGAACCTATGATACATATTTTGAATAAAACCCAACCTATAAGCAGAGTGAGTGTAGCCTTCAGTTTTTGAGCACAGTGATAATTACAGTTAAGCACTCATGTGAGAAATTTGGCTGTTCTCAGTTGGTGTTTATAATGAATATTCACAACTGCATTGCTTTCCAAGACACGGAAAACACATTTCAATGAGGTTAAGCACTAGAAGCGCAGTGTTTACCTGAACCTAATCTTTCAAATACTTTTTATTTTATTTTACAAAACAAAGTACAAGTAAATATAGATACTTATACGAAATGTTCTTTCCTGTCAAGTTAAGCAATAACATAAATTATTTTGTCATGGAAATGTGAAGCAATAGTAACATATGTCACTGGTTGATTTTAAGTTTAGTCATGATTGCTAAGCTCCATACTACATCCATTCGGATCTGATTCACATGTTCAATCCAGACAGGGAGGCTTGTCATTTCAACAGAACAAAAAAGTATTAAAATTAGGGCTGTTTCATCACGATTAGTTGCTATTTGTCCATAGTTAACTCATAATTAATCATGATACATTGCAAATGTAATTTTTATTTGTATCTTTAGTGAGTGTATCTTATGAAAAGAAAAACACCCAATATGAGACTGGGCAATCTTGTATGATTTATGCAAAAAAATAATTTATATATACATATGCATATATATATATATATATATATATATATATATATATATATATATATATATATATATATATATACATACATATATATATATATATATATATATCCAGTGCAGGCCAAAAGTTTGGACACACCTTCTCATTCAATGCGTTTTCTTTATTTTGATGACTATTTACATTGTAGATTGCCACTGAAGGCATCAAAACTATAAATGAACACATGTGGAGTTATGTACTTAACAAAAAAAGGTGAAATGACGGAAAACATGTTTTATATTCTAGTTTATTCAAAATAGCCACCCTTTGCTCTAATTACTTTTTTGCGCACTCTTGGCATTCTCTCGATGATATTCAAGAGGTAGTCACCTAAGAGGGTGTTCACTTCACAGGTGTCATAGTTTTGATGCCTTCAGTGGCAAGCTACAATGTAAATGGTCATGAAAATAAAGAAAAATCATTGAAATGAGAAGGTGTGTCCAAACGTTTGACCTGTACTGTATATATATATATATATATATATATATATATATATATATATATATATAATTATGAGTGTGTATATATACATATACACACATCATATCAAACTTACATAAATTAATCACACTCAAAAGTGAGCTCTGAGGCATTCTGATTGGCAAGGCGCACACCTGTCTATATACGTATTTATATATATTGTTTAAGTTTTTCATACATTTTGCCACTAACTCTCCCCATGTCTCATTACTTGTTTCTCTGTCAGTCTTGGCTCTGGTGTAGTTGCATTTGCGTCAGTTGCCTGCGTGTGTTTGTGGGTGGGCCAGGAAATAGTGTGTCGAAAATTACAAACTACCTAGAAACTTGTGTTGTGCGTACAGAAAAACAAACCCAAATAAACAACTACCGTATTTTCCGCACTATAAAGCGCACCGGATTATAAGGCGCACCTTCAATGAATGGCCTATTTTAAAACGGTGTTCATATATAAGTCGCACCGCATTATAAGGCGCATAGAATAGACTCTACAGTAGAGGCTGGGGTTACGTTATGCATCCCGTAGTTGCGAGATCTGTTGTGGCTCAATATTGGTCCATATATAAGGCGCACTGTCAGCTTTTGAGAAAATTTGAGGTTTTTAGGTGCGCCTTATAGTGCGGAAAATACGGGACATGTTCAAAGACAAGCTAAAAAAAAAACACAACCCACGACTCACAATTTTTTTTAATTAAATTTCTTTCAATAGCTGTTTACTTGCTGATGCAACGCGGTTCTATCTAGACTTTCTAAAGTTTACTCAGTTGTTGATGTTGTTTAAAGCTAGCTTAGCGGTTGTTTAGCTATTAGCTATTTTGGTGTTAGCATGTTTAGCCTCTTCAAGCTGCCAATAATACTTGATGATGACGACAGTTAAGATACTAAGAAATGCATTTTATTTTCCGTAATGGAGGTGATTATTGTTAGAGGAGCGGCTCTACACTGGAGACACATCATTACCTGCTAGCCACTTGCCAGCCAGGGGACTAAAAATAAATACAGTGTGAGCCAGAGGTGATCGCTATTTGTGATGGGCTTCAAAAGGCATTACTCTGCAATGCTGATCACATACTTTTTAAAGAAAATCATTGTGTTTATGATATAAGTGTGCCATTTCAATTCAAATGATAAAATAATTAGAATGATATGCAGCACAGTTAGGATGTGTATGTAGAGATGGGAGTTGTTTTTTTGCACTACCATTATTTGGTAAATTTTTTTTTTTTCGACACTTATGTTTTTTTTAATATATAACTGTAATAATTGTTTCTTTCTTTAATCAAAAAAAAGGGGGCACTGTAAAAGGACAAGATATTGTATATTTTCTGAGATAATTGCAATAAAGTAATACTTGTATTTATTAATTTTTTAAATTGAATGATGGCTGATGAAAATTATTTGATCCGTTCGTGGGCTATTCAAAATCAGCTGGTGAGCTACCGGTAGCTCACAAGCTGCTGGTTGAAAACCTGGCCTGGCTTGCACATTATTGGCCCCGGTAAACGTCTTTATGAGCTCACTTTGTTGTGTGGTGAAATCATTTTCATATTATTGATAAGATACACACACAGGTATTCAAATGAACATATTTTGTGCTATAGACTTAGACTTCCTTTTATTGTCATTCAAATTTGAACTTTACAGTACAGATAAGAACAATATTTTGTTGCATTAGTTCATGGTAGTGCAGGATGAAAGAGCAATAAGGTGCAGATATAAATAAATAGATTACTGTCCAGATAAATATATATTGCACTTTTGCATATGCATCCACGTTTATGGATGTATGTTATATTGTCTTTATATTCCAGCGAGTTAATCCGTTTTGGGGGGGGGAATTGAGGGGATTATTATGATGCGTTCAAGAGTCTTACGGCCCGAGGGAAGAAGCTGTTACAGAACCTGGAGGTTCTGCTACGGAGGCTGCAGAACCTCTTTCTCGAGTCCAGCAGTGAAAACAGTCCTTGGTGGGGGTGGGAGAAGTCTCTGCAGATTTTCTGAGCCCTGGTCAGGCAGCGGCTTTTTGCGATGCCCTGGATAGGAGGAAGAGGAGTCTTTATGATCGTTTACGCCGTCCTCACCACTCTCTACAGAGACTTCCAGTCTGAGGCACTGCAGGCTCCAGTCCAGACAGAGATGCACAACATAAGCATGCTAATAATGTCAAGGCTATCGTGCTGATACGCCTCCAGTCTGTTCTCGTCATAGTAAGTCAATTAACACACGTGCATTGAGTACTGTGGCTATATGCTATTGGATAAGCTGTACCCCAATCTGTTTATTTTTCCCATTCATCTTCAAACAACACATGTTCAGAGCCGAGATTCCGTCACGTTACTTGTGTGCAGAGGTATTTTATGTTTATGAGAGGGGATTTCCTCATTGTTGGATGATCTCACATCATCTTCTACTTCATACGACTCTCCACAGGTTCTTTGCCCGTCTTACTAAATCTCCCTCCCTATAATGTCCTCTCAAGACACCCGTACACTTGAGGGGTTTAAGGTAATTGCACTCAGGGCTTCATCTTAGCGGTGCTCCTCTCACATGTGGAATCATTATCCAGCCTAACAATTACAGGCTGCTCGAGTAATTGATCAGAAACTGTCTCGGGGAGGTTAAAAGGTATTAAATATCACCACTTTCTTAATTTACAGCGCCTGTCAAGTAAAAAAAAAAAAAAAAAAAAAAAAAAAACTAGTAGGAGAACGAGTAGTGAAAATGAGTCTCCAGCTCTCTTCCTCTCACGGCTTAAATAATGACCCCCAATTAGAGTTTGTCTCTGTTACTATGCACTGCTCTAATGCAGGTCTGTTGGCCCCGTGGCTAATTTTGTGTACACAAGGTCATGGAAATTTTAATTTATTGTCATGGCATTGTACTGTGTGTGTGTGTGTGTGTGTGTGTGTGTGTGTGTGTGTGTGTGTGTGTGTGTGTGTGTGTGTGTGTGTGCAACACGTGTAAATGTGCATGCATTTATTTGTGCGCCTGCTTTATTTTCCCACTTTCACCAAATCACCAATTCTAATGACTTGCCACCGGCAATTATTGCCCACTTTAGCGCTGACCCTACAAGATGGGGAGGGGGTCAGAGTGTGCTACTCTGCGTCGTTGTATGCTTCAAAATGAGGAAGGGAAATTATCCCCCCCCCAAAAGTACAAAAACAAACAAGATATTCATTGTGGTTTAAGTGGTCCATTATGTACGCGCATCTCCTTCTGTGTGCTATTATAACACAATTTGGACTGTTAATACAAGAAAATGATGGCAAAGCAATAGAAAACTATTATGATACTGTGTAGCAAATACATTATTCTTATCACAGGAGCCATTTTTTATTTATTCACTTAAACTTTAGTAAAAATGACCGACACTTGCCTCAATGAAAGCCTTTACAAAGATACATAATCAAAAAATGAAAATAATTTGTATTTTTTTGTCTTTTTGTTGTAAGTTTTGTCACTTTAATCCACCATTATTATTTTTTTTATTCATTCAAAATGTTTCACATTTTCCACATTTCCACTTTTTTGCTTAATCATTGTGTTAACTTGGGCAAACACAAAACAAATATTATAATAATATCCTAATTAACAAATGAAAACGTTATGGCATCAGAGGGTTGGTCTTGAACTGGATAAGAAGCTACTTAACCAACAGGAAGCAATACATGAATCTAGGCAAACACACGCCTGCAGTTCTATGTATATATTGTACCCCAGAGATCAATACCGGGATCAAAATTGTTCAATTATAACACTTAAAACCTTCAGCATATCAGTATGTGGAGTTAAATTATGAAATGGATTAAGCAAAGTTAAGAAACTAATCAAACTCAAAAGGGTTTACAAAGTGCAAGGAAGAAGAATCTTGATAAATGTGTTACGATCCTTTGCCCGGATCATGTTTTGTTCTGTTAGTTTGACTACTTCAGTTCTGTTTTCAGCACCCCTGCGTTTGTGTTTTGGTTTCCATGGGTGCTGATTAATTTCACCTGCCTCTGATTAGTGTTCGGGACGCTCACCTGCTCCTGGGCACTAATCAGAGAGCCACTTATTCCTGTTTTTCGCCACAATCAGTCTGGCTTACTGATTTGCTTCTATGCAACAAGTTACATCATTGATTTACCTTTGGATTCATATGCTAAGCACCCCTTGTTCACTATTCCGTTAGCTTTCCATGCTATCGGCACGCTGGTGCTCTTTTGGTTTGTATCCCGCATGATTTATGATCATGAAATAATTTTTTTACCTGTACCTTGCCTCTGTAGTTTTCTGTCTGCATCTCGAGAGAACGAACCCCGACATTACAAAATATTTTGAACCTTACCAAAAATGTAAAATCTTACATATCCCATTACGTGAATCACCCTCACCAAACAGCTATTTAATATTGAGAAACTTATTGATGTATTATTTTTTTGTATTGATTTATTTATCTGTTTATTTATGTTACACAGTGAGCACAGGAAGTGAAACAAACATAAGTGTTAGAAATGACTATGAAACAAAAAAGGGGTAAAATTAAACAAGCTCTGCTTCTTTTTACTCCTTTCGGACATGTAATTAAAAACATAAATATCTTATGTACCATATTGTAACCATAGTAATAAATATTTGATTATTTAAATGAAAAAAAAGCTTTATGTGATGGAATTCAACCACTTTTGTTCTAATAATAAATTAATTGAATAAAGTAATTATATCAATATTACAGTCACTATGTTTTATTGTGTGTGTTTGTTTTTTCATAGTTTGTTTTTATTTGATGTAACCCTATTTGTCACATACTTTACGTTCCTTAATAAATTTAATAAATGATTTGATTATGCCTGTATCAGTTGAGTTGAGTTCAGTTCAGTTTCAGTTTATTTAGAACATGCATACGATACAATGTAATGCATCACACCAGTTGTTTCATTACAGCACGTTCGAAAAGGAGTAGGAAGAAGCAGAGCTTATTTAATCCTACCCCTTTTCATACCATAGCAATTTTATCCAATTTCCTTGTTCTCTGTAATAGAACAGTGAACAAATAAATAATAATAAAAAATATACCATAGTAAGCAAACAAATATTAAATACATACATAATCTTTGTCTCAGTAAAGAAAAATATGTTCATCATAATTCTTGTTCTGTGTACTTTGTGAACACTTGTAGTTTGAACTGGCTCTTAAACTGAATCATATTGGTGCTTTGTTTGATTTCTTTGGTTAATCCGTTCCATCATTTAATTCCACATACAGATATACTAAAGGTTTTAAGTGTTTTACGAGCATACAAATTAGAGATAATATCGGCAGGCCGATATTATCGGCCGATAAATGCTTTAAAATGTAATATTGGAAATGATCGGTTTCGTTTTTTTTATTATCGGTATCGTTTTTTTTTTATTAAATCAACATAAAAAACACAAGATATACTTACAATTAGTTCATTAAACCAAAAAACCTGCCTCCCCCATTTACACTCATTCACACAAAAGGGTTGTTTCATTCTGTTATTAATATTCTGGTTCCTACATTATATATCAATATATATCAATGCAGTCTGCAAGGGATACAGTCCGTAAGCACACATGGTTGTGTGTGCTGCTGGTCCACTAATAGTACTAACCATTAACAGTTAATTTTACTAATTTTCATTAATTACTAGTTTCTATGTAACAAACAGTTACATAGAAAGACTTTGTTTTTTATTCAAGAAAATGTTTTTAATTTATTTATCTTATTTTATTTTAATAATATTTTTAAAAAGGACCTTATCTTCACCATACCTGGTTGTCCAAATTAGGCATAATAATGTGTTAATTCCACGACTGTATATATCAGTATCGGTTGATATCGGTATCGGTAATTAAAGAGTTGGACAATATCGGAATATCGGATATCGGCAAAAAGCCATTATCGGACATCCCTAATATAAATGTTTTAAATTAGATTTTCCCCTATGGTTATATTTCTCCTCGGTGATTTTGTTGAAATCAAATAATGTTATAGTCATTTATAATTGAACCAGCACAGAGGTCAGTCAGGAGGCTGAGGGCTCAAATCTCCATTGGGGCATCTTTGTGTGGAGTTTGCATGTTCTTCTTGTGTTTTCTCCGGATGCTCTGGCTTTCTTTGCGATTGCAAAAATGTGCATGTTAGGTTAATTGGAGTTAATTAGAGGGTAATTGTTCATAGGTGGAGTGTAAATGCTTCTTTGTTTATACAGTATGTGCCTTGCCATTGGCTGGCTACCAGTCCAGGGTGTACTGCGCCTATTGCCCGAAGGTTCCAGCTCTTCCGAGACATTAATAAGGCCAAGCTGTATAGAAAATATGTCCAAAATGATAGGAAGAAAAAGTCACACCTTTTGGTGGTCGGCTCATCTTTAACACAAATCTTTAACAATTTCATTGTTCAAGGGATGTTATTTAAAAATAAAACGGTCTGGGACAATGACAGGCAGGTAGGGAGGGTTGGAGGGGAGCGACGTGAGGAAGACGAGGGAGGAATAGCGGGATAGAGGATAACAGCAGGGGACAGCAGGGCTGGTGGGGTGAGCGACGCTCGGTGCCTCTCAAATCAGGTCCATTTTTTCATTAGCTCATATCCTTGCCAGGCTTTACAGCTGGCTGATCAGCAATCAGCAGCCGTTTGTTTCAATCAGGCTGCACCTTCACTGCCACAGACAGGGCCAGATTACAGAGCGAGGGGGAACACGAAAGGGATGGAAAAGGGAAGAGAAGCGGTAAGGGGGTTGTGTTACGGGGGAGGTTGTCTGCATCCCACCATCACCAAATGAAGAGGGTCAAACAAGGGACGTGCAAATATGAAATGTACCAAAAGGGGAAACAATGGAGAGAGACTCATTTCATTGAAGCGTTTCCGCTTGGAGGAAAAAAAAGGACAAACTAAATGATAGGTAAGCTGCAAACAGAATAATCAAATCTAAACCTGCATATTTCCCGTTTTAAGAATGGGAATCGAAAACCAAAAACCGCTCTCTCTCTCTTGAGGGCGGTATAGCTCGGGTTGGTAGAGTGGCCGTGCCAGCAACTTGAGGGTTCCAGGTTCGATCCCCGCTTCCGCCATCCTAGTCACTGCCGTTGTGTCCTTGGGCAAGACACTTTGCCCACCTGCTCCCAGTGCCACACACACTGGTTTAAATGTAGCTTAGATATTGGGTTTCACTATGTAAAAGCGCTTTGAGTCACTAGAGAAAAGCGCTATATAAATATAATTCACGTCACTTCACTCTCAGTGTATCAATTCCTTGAAATCGCTTGCCATTTTTTCCCCCAAACGATTCGTTTAACGATTCTTGCGAGCGGGGATGACGTCGTTACACGACGTGAGGTCTCAGAAACAAAAGTTTGGCTATCTTTTCCAAGAAAGAAAATGCAGCATCGCTTCTTGTAGTAATTGCATAGCTGCTATTTCATCAAAAGAATGACATACGAGCAATATGCTGAAAAATTTGAACACACACTGACATTTGAATGTCACATTTTTTAACCACGGCGATCTCATCCCAGCAGCAGTAACGCTAGCACGTCGTCTAAGTACTCATAAACACCGCCTATCATGTTAGCGCTATCATTTGTTAAATTGAAATGAATGCCTTCTTGCTTAGATGAGAATGATGAGACGCAGATTTGTACTGACTGCGAGGCGGGCAGCACTCGCTTCAGTTAGACCAGGGATGTCAAACTAATTTTAGATCGGGGGCCACGGGGAGAAAAATCTACTCCCGAGTGGGCCGGATTGGTAAAATCGCGTCATGATAACTTAAAAATAAAGACAACTTCAGATTGTTTTCTTTGTTTAAAAATAGAACAAGCACGTTCTGAAAATGTACAAATCATAATACTGTTGAAGTTTTTTTTTACACTTACATGTTGCGGTTAATAGTATTCCACCTTTATTTGTCGTTATTTATGTAGCGGCCCACTTGGGTTAATGACACAAGATGCAGAGAGCTTCGACTGGTGCAACTTTAATTCTCTCCTCCTATTCTCCTCACAATTTTGACACCGTGAAAACTATGAAGATGGAGAGAAAATACAAATGCCATCGTACCATATTTCCAAAAACAATACATAAATCATGTTTGCATTTTTAAACTTACATACAAATCTTTTGAGTAAACTTAAATAATGAATTTTCACATGCATTAAGCTTAATTACAAGTTACAGCTCTTTTTTAAATAAAAATAATGACATTTTCCCGTCTGTTTTAAATTAAATGAACCACTTGTTTTACAATAAATAAACCATTAGTCTCCTCCTACCTCTTTCTGCTTCCAAGGGCGCTAAGTTTGCTCAGCTAGTTAGCTTAGCTTCCACACACAGCTCGTAGTGACTCTCCTTAAATGTGACATGTAAACAACACAAACACGAGGCACAATAAAATAACCTCTCACAAATGTTCACACAGAATATGAGAAATATACATTTGTCAGCATGTTTTACCAGTCCTGGAGTAACTTGAGTATGCTTTTGAAGTCAGACGGAACGGCAGCAGGAAGTCACGCATCAGCAATAAAGGAAGTAACAGAATAAGAGTGGGCTCTTCAAAATAAAGGCACACAAAAAAAAACGTAACATGACAGAACTGCATTTTTCTCATGAACAAAATTTGCTGCCATTTACAGTTTATACTTTCTAAATAAATGATTTGGTAATGTTCATCGGTCAACTCATTGGTGTTAATTTTCAATCTATCAAGATAAAAAAAATAATATCAAAATCAAATTACAGGATGTTATTTATGTAGTTTGCTCATTTTCCTCGACTGGTGCACTAGCATCATGTGTTTTATTTTATTTTTTTACATATATAGCATAATCTACAAAGATACGAATAGTTGCTATTGCGACATCTAATGGACACATTTAGAACAGCAGTTTCTTTCATTCAAAAATGTCGGCTCATTTTTATACTTATTACTTAGCAAACTCATCCCGCGGCCGGGTAAAACCTGTTCGCGGGCCTTACGTTTGACACCCCTTGGATAGACGAATGTCAAAACCTTGCGCCTATTTTCCAGAGTAGATGCTCCTTTTTTCAGTGAGTGAATGTTCAATTCAGTCAGAGAAAAGTTGCATGTTTTTCTCCCACCAGATTTTCACAAGTCAGTTCCACTACACAGGTGAAATAAAAAAAAACTTAGAATATCATGTAAAAGTGCATTCATGCCAGCAAATCAACTAATTAAGCAAATGTGAAACTAATATTTGATATCAACTCATTCAATGCTAAGAAATATATGTCAAGCCTTTATTTATTATAGTTTTGATTATCATGAATTACAGTTTTTTGAAACCCCACATCAATTCAAGGTTTTCTTAAGCTGTAAGCCACAATAATCAGAATTATAATAAAGGCTTGACGTATCTCACCTTGCATGTGATAAGTTAATATCACATGTTTTTAAATCTTACATTCTCGTGTTATTTTCACGTTTCATTTTGTTAAATTATACAGAAGAATATTAATATCTTATATTTACTTTCAAAAAAGTTATTTTTGTTTTCTTCTATACTACGTATGTGCCTCTTGAGACCTCATTGTAGGCTTTGTGAGGTCATGTTACCTTTAAACTAAACTAAATTGATGCTAATCCACCTTTCTGTTCCCTTTTTTTCCCAAATAAGAATCGATAAGAGAACCGTTAAGGAACCGAATCATTAAGCAAACTCAAAAGTGGGATCAGAACCAAAAAAAATCCTATTAATTCCCATCCCTAGTGTTCATACTTTTATACCCTCAAAAAACTAAAACTACATAAGCTACAAAAAAATCATCCAGCTGTGCTGAGAACTGAAGTTTGCAATGAGCTTAAAAAACTATTTAAAATGGGTTCTCTAATGCTGATAACATTGGTGCCTATTTATTAGTTTTAGACCTAAATATGAGGTCTGCAGGTAAATTTCTCCACAAAATAGACACGTTTTAGGCTGATTTACCGAATGGGTTTTAGCACATTTTGGACCGCTCACTTAAAGCTACAAGATCAATCAATCAAAGTTTACTTATATAGCCCTTAATCACAAGTGTCTCAAAAGGCTGCACAAGCCACAATGACATCCTCGGCTCAGATCCCACATCAGGGCAAGAGAAAACTCAACACATTGAGCGTACCGGTAATAAGAAACCTTGCAGGGGACTGCAGATGTGGGGACACCCCCGAGCGACGGGTGCAATGCAGTGGATACGGTTAATAATGTGAGAGTCCAGTCCATAGTGGGGCAGGCCTGCATCAGCCTGCTGGCGTTTACCGACAGAAGACTGGGGGCAATTTTATATTGCGTAGTATGTGATTTGGTAGCATCTTTATGTCACGGCCCGGGTGCGTTCCAATGCGCATTCATCTGCGCGCTGCGCTGAGTGCACCTACAAGCGCGCACCTGCATATGCCACTCCGGCTGCAGCAGGCGGCTGCATTCAATCTGCAATCAATCCGCACTCTACACACCTATCACTGATGAGCTCCCTGGGCCCTTTTAAGCCAGTGCAAACCTGCGTTCCGGGCCAGAACGTAGTACATTAAGCCAACTCCTGTCAAGCTCTATGCTCTCTCTCTCTGTGTTTTGTCCTCCTCCGTGTTTCATTTGTCTCATATTCCCATGTCGTTCCAGCAGCATTCCTCCGTTCCCTGACGACGAGCTGTGTGTCTCGTCTCCACCATATGCCCTCTGGTTCCCCTGGCTGCCTCTTTAGATCTAGACCTCCTGCCTGGACACGGACATTGACGCCTCCCTCTTGCCCCAGACCTCCTGCCTGTCTCTGGATCTCCGAACTTGCCTTGCCCCCTTAGACTTCCGCCTCTCGCTCAACACTCCTGGTAACACTCATCAGATAATCCAGGGGTAGGGAACCTATGGCTCTCGAGCCAGATGTGGCTCTTTTGATGACTGCATCTGGCTCTCAGATAAATCTTAGCTGACATTGCTTAACACGATAAGTAGTAAATAATTCCGCTGGTAATCACAGTGTTAAAAATAAAGTTCAAATTATAAAACATTCTCATGCATTTTAATCCATCCACCCGTTTTCTATCGCACCTGTTCAAGAAGTCGAATTAATGGTAAGAAGTATTTTATTTCTGCGATGAGGTGGCGACTTGTCCAGGGTGTACCCCGCCTTCCGCCCGATTGTAGCTGAGATAGGGTCCAGCGCCCCCCGCGACCCCAAAGGGAATTAGCAGTAGAAAATGGATGTATGGATGGAGTATTTTATTTATTATTGGTTAGCTTTAGAATAACAATGTTATTAAAAAGAATAAGAGACTTATTATACTCTAAAAATGTTGGTCTTACTTAAAAATGCACGCATTTAGTTGTATTCAGTGTTAACAAATATTATATGGCTCTCAGGGAAATACATTTTGAAATATTTGGCTTTCATGGCTCTCTCAGCCAAAAAGGTTCCCGACCCCTGAGATAATCACTACACATAGTCACACACATACACATTTTGGAATAGTTTCACACTCCATACCATTGTAAATAAATAGAGCTAAAACTACGTCCCTGCATTCTGTGCCATCTTCTTCCCCCTGTACCGTAACACTTTATCCCGAATATGATATTTTTGTGCAGAATTTGAAGGAATTAGCAAATGTCTGCCAGGTGCATTGTTGCAGGTTGTAGCAATACAACTAAAGAAGGGGTCAGCCTTCATACATTTCTAAATTATGGGAATTTGAGGAAATTATGGACCTCTCCAGTCTTATCAACTCGTGCAAAATGGGACGGCCCAAGCGAGAGGAGTTTAATTTGCAGCCATAGTTTTAATCATTCTGACTTCAAAGAAGAAAAAATGTAAAAGACTCAAGTCAAATGTGATCCCAAAAATCAAGAGCACCGTAGAGGGAAAAAAGTTTGAGTCAGAATCTACGGAAAAATGAGAACGAAGAGCAGACTCTTTACTATTTTGCGTCGTCTTCTGCTGATTTTTCCTCAAAATGCTTGAGGAAATGCAGAAAGACCACAAAGAAACAGGCTATGGTGTCTATGAAAGAGCAGGGAAGTCCGGAAATGGTGATTATTTTACATTTGTTTTTGCGCTCAATGTTAACCATATCAGTTTCGAAGTAATCATGGACGAGGGCGGCAAAAACATGCAATTAAGTGATCAAAATAATAATTTTACATGCCTTTATCCACACTGTCTATGCAGGGAAATGGGCTTCAGTTCTCTAGATCAGTATTTTTCAACCTTTTTTTAGGCACATTTTTTGCGTTGAAAAAATCTGGAGGCACACCACCAGCAGAAATCATTAAAAAACGAAACTCAGTTGACAGTAAAAAGTCGCAATTGTTGGATATGACTTTAAACCATAACCAACCATGCATCAATATAGCTCTTGTCTCAAAGTAGGTGTACCGTCACGGCCTGTCACATCACACCGTGACTTATTTTGAGTTTTTTGCTGTTTTCCTGTGTGTAGTGTTTTAGTTCTTGTAATGCGCTCTTATTTTGGTGGCTTTTTCTCTTTTTTTGGTATTTTCCTGTCGCAGTTTCATGTCTTCCTTTGGGCGATATTTCCTGCATTTACTTTGTTTAGGCAATCAAGAATATTTCAGTTGTTTTTATCCTTCTTTGTGGGGACATTGTTGATTGTCATGTCATGTTCGGATGTACATTGTGGACGCCGTCTTTGCTCCACAGTAAGTCTTTGCTGTCGTCCAGCATTCTGTTTTTGTTTACTTTGTAGCCAGTTCAGTTTTAGTTTTGTTCTGCATAGCCTTCCCTAAGCCTAAATGCCTTTCTTTAGCGGCACTCGCCTTTTGTTTATTTTTGGTTTAAGCATTAGACACCTTTTTACCTGCACGCTGCCTCCCGCTGTTTCCGACATCTACAAAGCAATTAGCTACTGGCTGCCACCTACTTATATGGAAGAGTATTACACGGTTAGTCTGCCGAGCTCTAGACAGCACCGACACTCAACAACACAATTTGCAGACTATAATTACTGGTTTGCAAAAAATATTTTTAACCCAAATAGGTGAAATTAGATAATCTCCCACGGCACACCAGACTGTGTTTCACAGTGGTTGAAAACCACTGCTGTAGATGATGATACACCAAGAGGGGGCGGCATATTCAGTCTGACAATGATAAGGGGCGTTCCAAATACAGTTAGTTATCTACCCATTACTGAAAACATATTGTGGAAAATGACAACTGGAATAATTTTCAGTAGCACAAAATACATAATGAGAACTTGTTGGTGAAATTTCGGTCACCTGGACGCCATTTGGCACTTCAAATGAAATAACGAGAAATACAATTTCTCTTTTATAGTCTCCCTGCAATCCTCTCGGCGTTAAAAGAAGGGAGTGAAAAAAGATGAGTGTGAGGGATGATTTAGAGAGCGGCAAGGCAAGCGCCATGCCCAGGGAGGCCTTGTGCCTACTGAGCGTGCCCAATGAGTGTCGGAGGCTGGGGCGTGTTGGATATATAAGCAAAGTATTTATCCTGCCATGGACCATGAGAGATTAGCCCGCTCAATGGTGATTTACACCGACACACAACCATCCTTTACCTTCTTCTCTATCCACCCTATCTTTCTCACTCCTTCCCTCTCTCTCTCTCTATCCCTTCAGTCCCGGTGGATCGTGTCTGTCACTGGGCCCTGATGCCCAGTTAGCCTGCAGCTATGATATTTGATCATAGTAACTACTGACTCTGTCACCTCCATTTCTTTTCTGTTCAGATACATTATAAATAAGGCGACGGTGACTCGGGTGTGCGGTGGAAAGACCGGGAATAATATGGAGATGGATTCAAACATGCCTGATGAATAGAACAAATGTCAGCGTCTGAAATGTAGGAAGCATTTACCTAACCTGACAAACTGGTTGTCTCCATGAGAAAAACATGTCAGTATGAAATACATCACAATAATTAGATGTATTTGACTGCATTAAATTGCAGTTATGTAAAATCAATCAAGCAATGAAGCTGAATTAAAGCAACCGAATCAATCAATTTTCTGCTTAAAAGTATAATTCGTCAGAGCTTTGGGTCATATGACACGGTGGTAGGTTACTCATGGGAAAAAAAAAATGAGACAAATGTTTTGCATAATTCAGTTTTGACATTAGTCCAAATGATTAATAACATAGGAATGTAAATGTTGATATGAGCAAAAGAGATGTAAAAAAAAATTACAATTGGTTGAATGCATATAATAGTGCAGGAAACTGCTCATGTCAAAATGAAAGTTAAAGTACCACTGATAGTCACACACACACTGGGTGTGGTGAAATTAACCTCTGCATTTGACCCATCACCCTTGATCACCCCCTGGGAGGTGAGGGGAGAGGTGAGCAGCAGCGGTGGCCGCGCTCGGGAATCATTTTGGTGTTTTAACCCCCAATTCCAACCCTTGATGCTGAGTGCCAAGCAGGGAGGTAATGGGTCCCATTTGTATAGTCTTTGGTATGACTCGGCCGGGGTTTGAACTCACGACCTTCCAGTCTCAGGGCGGACACTCTGAGACTGGCCACTGAGCAGGTCTAATAGGTCTAAATAGCGTTTGTAAACTTAAAATTAGCATGTGCTATTAGTGGGCCCAATTGATAAAGTGGTGCAAACCATGTTGTAGAACAGAGGGATCCAAACTACGTCCCGGGGGCCAGACAGTTGGCCCCCGGGACGTCCCGAGTTAAATTTGAAGTCTAGCCAACATGATGTCCCGAGTTAGTATTCGTGAGACTACAGTTTTATCACAGCAAGCATGTTGTGGACAATGTAATGTTGGTATTGTTAATCAATGATCATGACTTTTATATTGCAGTTTAAAAGGAAATAGCATCAATTTACATATATGGCCAAATCTAAACAACATTTCCTACTTATGGTACAAGTAAACCATAACCAGCACAGAAAGGTAACCTACCAAACGTGATGAAAATATAGACACAAAAACAGCGGCTGCTAACACTTTCAGGTTTAAAGAAACAAAATGTACACTGCGGGCACTAAATGACTACATTTGCATCTCCTCTTCCCAGTATTGTGACCATTCTAAAAATCTGCATTTATTCTGCACATACATGAATGCAAAATCATGTGAACTAGTTTGCTCAAGAGATCTTATTACATCATTTACGTGCTCTTAAGTTTGCACGTTTTAGTACACGGAACCTTTTGTAGCTGAGGCCTTTACAAATATAACTACCGTATTTTTCGGACTATAAGTCGCAGTTTTTTTCATAGTTTGGCTGGGCTCCAGTGCGATTTATATATGTTTTTTTCCTTCTTTATTATGCATTTTCGGCAGGTGCGACTTATACTCCGGTGCGACTTATACTCCGAAAAATACGGTAAATATAATTACAATAACGCATGACTACAAATCCCAATATGTTGAAAAACGGTCAATTTTAATTGGTCAATCGATATTACTGTCCACTCAGGCAAAATGGACATATTCATGAAATTGGTAAAAAAAGAAGTGACCACATTCCATTGAACAACCCCCATGTGTCCATTAACCAATGCAGATTTACTCTCTATTGTTGAATTTCCTTGTATTATAAACAGTGCATTATTCTCCCATTGAGACTAATAGCTAGTGAGATGTGACCAGTCATGTGAACCTCTATTTTCTTCCATTGTCGACCCCCACCCTGCACCAACACACTCATTTACACACATCACTGCTGTAATTGGCCATAGTCAGACAAATACAGTGTGACAGCCAAAATCAGCAGACAAGTTGGGACATTATGCTAATTATGATGTGTCATTACATCTTTAAGGGAAGGGCTGGCGGGCTTAGAGCGAGGAAGGGTGTCGACAAAAGCTATATCAGCACGGGCCCAATTCATTAGATGCCCGGTTACATACCCGCCGTCCCCCTCTACACCCCTTCCCTCTTTAACATCTCACCCTTGACACCAGCACCCAAAAGCCCTGTAATTGACTCCTCTGACCCAGTTAGGCGAACACAAAAAGCTTTGACACATCATCACAAGGTCTCACCTCAACATCGCAATGATGGAGACAGACGGCACATTGCTACTAATGACGACTAGCATTCCATCAACAGCCAACTGGTCAGTTATGGCATCATTACTGTCTGATAATACTAAAAATGACGTAGGCTTTAAGAGTGTGTTTCATTTATCTCTTTTTTAAGACATTCAGTAATGTGTCAGTTGGGTTATATTTCGGTTATCAATCAAATCTATAGGTTTCCCATTGACGGCTACTATAATATACATACAAAAATACAATTGAATCATCCATCCATTTTTCTTACCCATTGTACTTATTTGGGTCATGGGTGAGCTGGAGCTAAAGCCAGCTGAACTAGAGTTCAGCTGGCTTTAGTACACTTTATTGCTTGCTTCAGTGCACTTTTTTGCTTGGTTGGTGGTGAGTGCAACACAACAAATTATGTTCAACATATTGCCTGCATCTGAGCAGAGTCCAGCCCAGTACACTTCCAAATCCTACCTCCCGAAGGCTAGACCATAACTGTGCATCCATGTGATGTGGTGTGCTTTGGTTTGTCCTTTGGTTCAGGTGTCTAAATAATCTGATTGAAAATGTTGGAAGCCCTTGTTTAGTCCAATATGATGTTCTTGTTCATCATAGGTCAGTGGTTCTTAACCTGGGTTCGATCGAACCCTAGGGGTTCGGTGAGTCAGCCTCAGGGGTTCTACGGAGCCTCCGCCGAGGAGGTCAAGACACACCCGACTCATCGTGTAAATAAAAACTTCTCCTTATCGGCTTTACGGGTAGAGCAACAGCAGAAGTCAGACTGATTTGCATGTGTGTAATTTGTTGTGAGTTCATGCACTGTGTTGGTTTTGTTCTTTGAACAAGGTGATGTTGATGCACGGTTAATTTTGTGCACCAGTAAAAAAACATAACTTTGTCTTGAATTTGAAAAAAAAAAACGTTTTATTTTTCTCTAAAGAAGGGTTCAGTGAATGCGCATATGAAACTGGTGGGGTTCGGTATCTCCAACAAGGTTAAGAACCACTGTCATAGGTAAACCTTGTCTGTATTTACTTTTCATAACATTTCTCTAGATTTTAATACCAGTACACCTTTAACTTATTGTTGAGGATTTTGCCATCATCTGCTTGAGTTCAGTTTGTCTTGAGTTGAGTTGAGTTTGTGTTTATTTGGAACATGCATGCATACAACGTGATGCATCACAATTTCCAGTTTCTCTATTCAACATGTTCGAAAAGGAGTAGGAAGAAGCAGAGCTTATTTAATCCTACCCCTTTTCCTTTACATAGCAGTTGCTAAAACTTTTGTTCACTTCCTGTTGGACCCCGACTTAAACAAGTTGAAAAACTTATTCGGGTGTTGCCATTTAGTGGTCAATTGTACGGAATATGTACTTCACTGTGCAACCTACTAATAAAAGTCTCAATCAATCAATCAAAAAAAAAATGTTCTCAAATTATTCAAAATATACTCCATAAGTAATAACAATTAAAAAAAAAAAAAAATTACTGAAGTAAGTTATATTTCATATTGTGAGATAAGTAAGAAGGCAGCACGGTGAAAGAGGGGTTAGTGAGTCAGCCTCACAATACGAAGGTGCTGAGTAGTCTCGGGTTCAATCCTAGGCTCGGGATCTTTCTGTGTGGAGTTTGCATGTTCTCCCCGTGACTGCGTGGGTTCCCTCCGGGTACTCCGGCTTCCTCCCACCTCCAAAGACATGCACCTGGGGATAAGTTGATTGGCAACACTAAAAATTGGCCCTAGTGTGTGAATGTGAGTGTGAATGTTGTCTGTCTGTCTGTGTTGGCCCTGCGATGAGGTGGCGACTTGTCCAGGGTGTACCCCGCCTTCCGCCCGATTGTAGCTGAGATAGGCTCCAGCGCCCCCTGCGACCCCGAAGGGAATAAGCGGTAGAAAATGGATGGGATGGATGGAGATAAGTAAGATTATCTAGAACATGAATGGATGGATGAGATCAATTCAGAATGTTTATCATGGTTCTTTCTTCTTTGTACTTTGTAAACACTAAGTTTGAAGAGTTTCTTAAAGTGGATTATGTTAGTACATTGCAGAGGTGTGGACTCGAGTCACATGACTTGGACTCGAGTAGACTCGAGTCATGAATTTGTTGACTTTAGACTCGACTTGACAAAATGTAAAGAGACTTGCAACTCGACTTGGACTTTAACATCAACGACTTGTGACTTCACTTGGACTTGAGCCTTTTGACTTGACATGACTTGCTACTTTCCCCAAAACCCAAAGATTAAAAAGTTATTCAGGAGCGCTCCGTATCTCCCATTGTGTACGTGTCTGTCTGTCAGCGTGTGTGCTGCCTGTCAGTACAACAGCCAATCAAATTAGATCCACATTGTTTTCGTCCCAAAGCATTCATAGCTCTCAAACAACGCGCCAGTGAGGAAAAATGACGCCAAAAATAGTTTCGTTCAGGTATTAAAACTACGACTTGGTCAACAAAAAACGAATTGCAACAACTTCCAACTTCGTTCGACATTTGAAGTTGCACACAGAACGGTAAGTTTTGAATGTAAGCTAACGTTTATTGGCTAAGAAACGTAACTTTTATTTGCTGTGTAGTTAAATCAGTGAGGCTGTAAACTCACTGCTAACGTTATAACCATAGACATCTTCTAAGTAGACGCAGCATCGATCGCTACTGCCTGCTGGCGCTGACAAGACGTGGGGCCGCCATCTTGGAGTGGTGATCCACTCCACTCAGTGTAATTCGTTTGGCAGGAGCAATGAACTGTCTTTAATTCATCTTACCTCACTGAATACCACTGATTTTCACACGTTTTTTTGTCATACGTGTAGCTATGATAAATGGAATTTCAGTATTTTAGAGTCAATGAATAAAGGGTTTGAATGTTCTCTATATCCAACATCATGTATTATTCTACCGTTAATGAATGAAGTGTACTTTTGTAGTTGTTTCCCCATATTTCTACACAATAACCTCAGATATGGTAACACTAAGAGCAGTAGAGAATATGGAGTGATTTTTGGTCTAGAACATGTTTTGCTTTATTCATTATTGACGTGTTTCTTGCTACTTTATGTTGTATATATTTTACATGAGATTTCCAATTCATTTTATCATCAATCATTATACATAGAAATTTGGTTTCATTTACTCTTTCAATTTCTATTCCGTCTAGTTTTATTTGACTTTCCCTTCTACAGTTACCAAATAGCCTTGGAAGTTGTTTCGCCTCAGTTCATGCTCACAGACTTAGATTGCTCAGAACTTAGTCCTGGACTCAAGTGAGGACTAGGGATGTGTACCGAGTACCGGTATTTTTTGGTACCGGTTCCTAATTAGGTAGGTCCATGAGGACTGTGAAGATACTGGACTAACGATAAAGCTCTCAGTATTTTTGTTCCAGCTGACCAACATTATTAAAACACGTTGTAAGATTGAATTCAGTTGCCACTGCTAGACATTAAATCAGCTTTAAATAATGACAAATAAGGAAACAACACCACACAAAAGTTTGTTACACAACAATATTTCCTCCTCAAAAGTTCCTCAAAGTCACGCACGCTGTGTCAATTTGAAGTGAACAGACTATATACTCACGAGTCACAACCGCGTTTTTATCCACTGGCGATCCATTAATCCTCAGGTTAATACCAATCCACTCATAAAAGTGAAAGGTTGAAGTAATTAATGATTCATTCGGTAAATATGTGTCCTCTTTTCCTCTCAAGGACAGCATCCCAGCCACATTATGACAATTTCCACGATTTTCTGCATTTAGATTCTGTTTTGAGTTTTTAATGATTCCGTCCGCTAGTCCGATGAAACTATATTTCTGTTTACTTCCGCGAACCCGGAAGTGGGGCGATAAAAGGTCAACTCTGATTGGCTGTGTATTTTTTTTATGCTTTGCAGAGGCACCTGAATGAACGTTTGAGCACACGTCATAATTACGACGGTCAGCTGGATAAAAAAGTACCGATAGCAGTGTTGTTAGTCCAGAATTTTCACGGTCCGCTTGTACCGACCTAATTAGAAACCGGTACCTAAAAATACCGGTACTTGGTATGCATCCTTACGTACAACAAAATGTGATTGTTCATATATCTCTGATGGGAACATCAATAAGTTTGAGGAGTAAAAGTTGGCACTTTTTTATCTCAACTCTTACCCAGTATCGCCTCCTTGTGTCGCTAAAGTATCAACACCTGTAGAAATGTACATACGGCAGGTCTGTGTGTGTACGCAAGCTTGATACATGAGGGCCCTGGTCTTTTTTATATCAACTGGATTTAGGGTCCTTTTCCTTGGTTCCTAGAAATGACAAATCGTTTTTGATCTGCTTCATTCGTCTTCGAGTGACAATATACCATGAATGCTTTGTGTGTGTAAGTCTTTTTGAAGTCTATACATTATTTTTGTTCTAATTTTATTCTGGTCGCATATCAAGGTAAAATAACGAAACATTCCTCAATACTTACTTGTGTTGTAATTAAGTGTCATCATAAAACTGGAGTTTCAATGTGTAATTTATTGTGGCTTAGAGAAATAAGTTATTCGAAAACATTAAGGTAAGAATTTGCAAGGGCATTTCTGGGGTAGAATACAAGTTTTAAAAAACAAGTTAGAATAAATGGAGAAGTTTTTGCATAATCAAAAACTAAGCTGTGTCAACTTAATCAAGCTTGGTAAGGACAGCACTTTTGGACTTTAGTCACCTAGCTTAAGTGGACATGTTGGCATTTAAACAATACAGGCTGAGTTTAAAGAACTTGAAAAGATTAATTCCTATGGTACAGTGACGTGTGGTGAGGTTCATGGCTGGTGAGGCACTGACTTCATCACAGTCAGATTTACAAACATGTGAACCCTAAAGAGTATCTTATTCACCATTTGATTGGCAGAACAAAAGCTGAACAAAAGCATCGATAACTTGTTTATAGAAGTCTTCCTTATCTTTCTTCAGTTTTAAAAGTCTCTCTGTCTCGATGGAGATCTTCCTTTAAGTTTTACCTCCTGCTTCGATTGAAAGTCCAGTTTAGAAAACTGTTTTATTTTAGATATGTAATCCTCCTTGTTAATAGTCCAGGCGAGAGGAAAAAATAAACGATCGCTGCTAATTGTTGCTGCTTGTTGTCACTTCTGTAGCTGAGTAGTCGCAGAAATGCTCCCTGGGATCACTACTGCCCTCTACCACCAGGAGGCGGGATTACTGCGAGCCTCACACAGTGCGTCTTCGCAGCAGTTTTATGATTGCTCAGCACAAGAAATACTTTACACACATACAGTTGTTGACAAAATACACTGTACATTATATACCTCAGCTAACTAAACTATGGAAATGTATAATATAATTCATATAGCAATACGGTCTCACTGCACAACAGGCCAGCAGTTAGCCGAGTCATTGCGCAATCCATGGTGAGGCTCAACTCAGTGACATGCCTCAACTGGCTGGTGACTCACCGCAAGTCTCTTCTCAGTATTTGAACGGCAATTGTGAAAATTCAGCGATTTTGAATAAAAAATAATCTAAAATTGGTGAAGTTAAATGGAAAATAACTTTATAGTATAATCACTGGATACATATAACAATTTAATTATTTCTTTTTCTTTTTAAATTTTTTTTCTTTCCATGATGGCACGTGAGGCCCCGCCTCACCTGCCTCCCCTGACTGCACGTCACTGCTATGGTATCTTAATTCTTTTTACGTTGAGTCAGCATATCTAAGTAGATATAGATCATCACTCAGTGGTGGGCCGTCAGGGACAGCGAAGCCTTCTCTGCTGGCCAAACATAGCCAGAAATCATGATCATAATTAAAGATAAAAGTATTTACTTTCTCTAAATATCTAAAAGTATTCCGATTTTCTTCATGTCATATTATGCTTCTTCCAGTGCTGTTTTTTTTTTAGTTTAGAGTTGTATCCAATCAGAATTCAGCTAGCTTATGTTGCTATGCTGTACGGAATCTGCCCGGGGCTTTCAGAATCAACAATGCGGGCGTCTGTGCACTGTAAGTGAACGGGCACATACAGTTGATAGATAATTGCAATAGCCAATCAGATCACGAGTTGTTGTCAGTAAGGCCTTCTAGATGGCCTTACGTTGAACGTGACGTTTACGCCTCCTGTGATTGGATACTCACCGGGACCATTAGCGGATGAATTTGAGAACACATACAGTTGATAGACAGATGAAATGGGGAAATGCCCGGCATTTCCACTCGACTCAACCGACTACTACTGGCCTATACGGCGTCATATGGATGCTACAAATTTTGAGTTAAAATGTTGTATTTTTTTTTTTTCCACGTTTAATATGTTTTTTGCAATTTGAATTTTGACAATACCACACAAGATATGTTTTAATTGCTGATGCGGGTTTATTGATGTTTAAATGCGCCAGAAAATAACTTGTTTTGTACACTGTTGAGGTGATCCAATACTAAGTAGTAGTGCATAAATGTGTTCCTGTAGTATTTCTCCAGCAATGGTCATGTGGTGACATAAATGATGGTATTTTGAGAGGTAATCATTGAAGTCGGACATCACTGAAGGCATGGATGGGAAACGCACGGCCCGCCACTGCTACACAATTAACTGTATTTAATTAAAAACAAAAACACACTACCGTGGTACCTCAATTTAAGAGTGTCACAACTTAAAATGGCTGTTTGCAACATTTACACAGATGCCTAGAGGGCGATAACTTTTCAATGTATTTTACAAAGTATATCCTGCAGTCTTTCGGCTTCTACAACATAATGACGTAACTACACACGTAGTGTGCAAGTGCTCCCTGTGCATACGTGTCGACCAGACCAGGTAATGCCATCCATCCATTTTCTACCGCTTGTCCCTTCACAGCTGTAAACACCAATCATTTACTTTCAGGACAGAAAAAAAAAAAATACATAAAATTAGTAATTGTGAAAAATATAGAACATTTAAAAAAAATGTGTTCTGTTAAACCACTAATAGTAACATACGCTAGCCGGTGGTGTTTTTGTTATAATTTTTGCCTGGAAAAATTCAACCGTGAGGAAGTTGCAAACAGCCCCTTCAAGGGTGACCCAAATTTAGGAACAAGCTGTCTCATGGCTAATTGTTATGCTTTAAAGAGGAACTGCCCTTTTTTGGGAATTTTGCCTATCGTTCACAATCATTATGATAGACATGACGATGAATGTTATGGTTTTTGTTTTTTTGCATTGTAAATATTAATTATATATGATGTAAAGTCAGCTTACATTTCGCCTATAAAGCCCTTAAAAATCATCCAAACACCTCCGTTGAGGTTTTATTTACATGATGTAGGTATAAATGTAATTTAATAACAGGCACATTTATGATAACATTTTATATTTACGTATTTTGATCATTTTAAGCATATACGGCACATTAATTTCAAATGCTTGCTTTTTTTTTTCTTTTTATGAGAGCCAACAAACATAATAAAACATCACTTACTTTGCAATGTCTGCTGTCATTAGGATGCCGACTGCTGGGATGTTCATATATTCCCGTTGAGATTAAGAATAACTCAAAATCCTCACAAAGAAAAGGGGGTCGGAACCAAGCGTCTTTTCGTGTCATCTTCGCCAGTTTCACCTGCTCAGTGGCCTAGTGGTTAGAGTGCCGAGTCATACCAAAGACTATAAAAATGGGACCCATTACCTACCTGCTTGGCACTCAGCATCAAGGGTTGGATTTGGGGGTTAAATCACCAAAAATGATTCCCGGGTGCGGCACCGCTGCTGCTCACTGCTCCCCTCACCTCCCAGGGGGTGAACAAGGGGATGGGTCAAATGCAGAGGACAAATTTTGCCACACCTAGTGTGTGTGTGACAATCATTGGAAGTTAAAGTTAACTTTAACTTTAACTTCGGGTCCTAAATGGTTGTCAAAGTGTACTAACTTGTCTGAATACCTACTCAGACATCTTCTGTCCAGGTGAGATGCAAGATTTATGATCTACAATAAACTTAAGGAGAGCAAGGAACCAAGAAAGCAGCAGAACACTCGTTGATGTAAACATAGTGACACACAGAAATTATCACGGCGTCGCTATACATTGTTAGTCTGTGTTAACACTTATAATAACAATATCACTAATACTTGGTTAATTTTCAACTCACAAAATGTAAATGGAGTATTTTCAGCGCATTTTCAATGGTTATTTATTGGATTTTATGGGCAAAATCGGGGAGCCGCTAATTAGCTTCGCTGTAAGCGGACTTTTATATACGTTTATTTAAAATGTAAAATGCATTAAAAAAAAAAATCCATTCATCGTCATGTTTTTCTTAACGATTATGAACGATAAAAGTGCAGTTGCCCTTTAAGTTGCAAGCAGATATTTGAGTAACGCGCATTCCCGCTATTAATTGCTGTAACTGCTACAAAGATTCACGCAATATATCTGGGGCCTCATGTAACAAGTGTTGCCTAGATTTCCTTCTAAAAATAGACGTACATTCTAATCCAGTAATTCAAGTAAAAATTCAGATTTATTAAAGTGTTCGCACGCACAAATCCAAGCCCATTTCTTTGTTACATCGCAATCTATTTGGAATTGAACCAACGTTGGTAATTATAGACCAGTATCTCTCCTATCTCAATTTTCAAAAGCGCTTGAAAAACTGTTTGTTAATAAATTAGACTGCTTTATTGAAAAACATAAATTATTAAATGAAAATCAGTATGGATTTCGATCAAATAGATCTACAAGCTTGGCCATCGTGAACATTATTGAAGAGATTACAACTGCAATTGATCAAAATAAATACACAATAAGAGTGTTCATTGATTTAAAGAAGGCATTTCACACTATAGATCATCAAATTCTCATTTCTAAATTATATACTTATGGAGTTAGAGGAGTTGCACTGGACTGGTTAACCAGCTATTTACAACATTGACAGCAATATGTTGAGATCGATGATCATAGGTCAGAATGTATGCATATTGAATGTGGAATTCCACAAAATTCGATTTTAGGCCCAAAACTTTTTATTTTATATATAAATGATATTTGTGAGGTTTTGAAAATTTTATAGTACGTATTATTCGCAGACGATACAAATGTATACTGTTCAAGAGATGACTTGAAAATCTCAGCCGATAATATTGAAGAGGAAATGGTTAAACTAAAATTGTGGTTTGATGTAAATAAATTATCTTTAAATTTGGAAAAGACTAAATTTATGGTATTCAGTAATACAAGAAAGATAGAAGTTAGTTTATCCATAAACAATATGAAAATTGAGAAGGTGTCTGAAATCAGATTTCTTGGGGTCATCCCAGATGAAAAGTCGACATGGAAAGCTTATATCTGCATGTGAAAAATAAGGTATCTAAAAGCTTATTTATTTTGAACAAGGTTAAATACAGTTTCCCGTATAACACAATGAGAATGTTATATTGCTCAATTATTTTACCTTTTTTCAGTTATTGTGCAGAAATATGGGAAAATACATACCGTATTTTTCGGATTATACAAACCTCGTTTCCATATGAGTTGAGAAATTGTGTTAGATGTAAATATACACGGAATACAATGATTTGCAAATCCTTTTCAACCCATATTCAATTGAATGCACTACAAAGACAAGATATTTGATGTTCGAACTCATAAACTTTATTTTTTTTTTGCAAATAATAATTAACTTAGAACTTCATGGCTGCAACACGTGCCAAAGTAGTTGGGAAAGGGCATGTTCACCACTGTGTTACATCACCTTTTATTTTAACAACACTCAATAAACGATTGGGAACTGAGGAAACTAATTGTTGAAGCTTTGAAAGTGGAAATATTTCCCATTCTTGTTTTATGTAGAGCTTCAGTCGTTCAACAGTCCGGGGTCTCCGCTGTCGTATTTTACGCTTCATAATGCGCCACACATTTTCGATGGGAGACAGGTCTGGACTGCAGGCGACCCAGGAAAGTACCCGCACTCTTTTTTTACGAAGCCACGCTGTTGTAACACGTGCTGAATGTGGCTTGGCATTGTCTTGCTGAAATAAGCAGGGGCGCCCATGAAAAAGATGGAGCTTAGATGGCAGCATATGTTGTTCCAAAACCTGTATGGACCTTTCAGCATTAATGGTGCCTTCACAGATGTGTAAGTTACCCATGCCATGGGCACTAATGCACCCCCATACCATCACAGATGCTGGCTTTTGAACTTTGCATCGATAACAGTCTGGATGGTTCGCTTCCCCTTTGGTCCGGATGACACGATGTCGAATATTTTCAAAAACAATTTGAAATGTGGACTCGTCAGAGCACAGAACACTTTTTCACTTTGCATGAGTCCATCTTAGATGATCTCGGGCCCAGAGAAGCCGGCGGCGTTTGTGGATGTTGTTGATAAGTGGCTTTCGCTTTGCATTGTAGAGCTTTAACTTGCCCTTACAGATGTAGCGACAAACTGTATTTAGTGACAGTGGTTTTCTGAAGTGTTCCTGAGCCCAAGTGGTGATATCCTTTAGAGATTGATGTCGGTTTTTGATACAGTGCCGTCTGAGGGATCGAAGGTCACGGTCATTCAATGTTGGTTTCCGGCCATGCCGCTTACGTGGAGTGATTTCTCCAGATTCTCTGAACCTTTTGATGATATTATGGACCGTAGATGTTAAAATCCCTAAATTTCTTGCAATTGCACTTTGAGAAACGTTGTTCTTAAACTGTTTGACTATTTGCTCACGCAGTTGTGGACAAAGGGGTGTACCTTGCCCCAACCTTTCTTGTGAAAGACTGAGCATTTTTTGGGAAGCTGCTTTTATACCCTTTTATGGCACCCACCTGTTCCCATTTAGCCTGCACACCTGTGGGATGTTCCAAATAAGTGTTTGATGAGCATTCCTCAACTTTATCAGTATGTATTGCCACTTTTCCCAACTTTTTTGTCACGTGTTGCTGGTATCAAATTCTAAAGTTAATGATTATTTGCAAAAAAAAAAATGTTTATCAGTTTGAACATCAAATATGTTGTCTTTGTAGCATATTCAACTGTATATGGGTTGAAAATGATTTGCAAATCATTGTATTCCTTTTATATTTACATCTAACACAATTTCCCAACTCATATGGAAACAGGGTTTGTAAGTCGCTCCGGAGTATACGTCG
Organism: Nerophis lumbriciformis; assembly: GCF_033978685.3. Taxonomy (NCBI): domain Eukaryota; kingdom Metazoa; phylum Chordata; class Actinopteri; order Syngnathiformes; family Syngnathidae; genus Nerophis; species Nerophis lumbriciformis. The sequence goes on from NC_084551.2 coordinate 18,476,175, forward strand.
CACCAGGCGGGAATGCATAATAAAGAAGGAAAAAAACATATATTCGTCGCACTCGAGTATAAGTCGCATTTTTGGGGGAAATTTATTTGATAAAATCCAACACTAAGAATAGACATTTGAAAGGCAATTTAAAATAAATAAAGAATAGTGAACAACAGGCTGAATAAGTGTACGTTATATGTCGCATAAAAAAACAACTGAGAACGTGCCTGGTATGTTAACGTAACACATTACGGTAAGAGTCATTCAAATAACTATAACATATAGAACATGCTATACGTTTAACAAACAATCTGTCACTCCTGATCGCTAAATCCCATGAAATTTCCTTCCTCGTTGTCGCTCTTGATGTGCGCCGCTAGCGTCCTTTCTTTCTGCTGCATATTTCACTACGTCCATCTTGTAATCTGCAGTATATAATTTCCTTTTCGGTGCCATTTTTGTTCAGCCCTTCTCAGTTTTTATAAGTTACCGCCAATGTTGAAATGGTCCATTTTAATAGCTACGGCAGTTGCATTTAGCACAGTGGTTCTCAACCTTTTTTTCAGTGATGTACCCCCTGTGAACCTTTTTTTAATTCAAGTACCCCCTAATCAGAGCAAAGCATTTTTGGTTGAAAAAAAAAGAGATAAAGAAGCACTATGTCATCAGTTTTTGATTTATTAAATTGTATAACAGTGCAAAATATTGCTCATTTGTAGTGGTCTTTCTTGAACTATACTTGTTGAAAAATAAACAAGTGATTCAATTATAAATAAGATTTCTACACAGAGAAATAATCATCAACTTAAAGTGCCCTCTTTGGGGATTGTACCGTAATAGAGATCCATCTGGATTCATGAACTTAATTCTAAACATTTCTTCACAAAAAAATAAAACTTTAACATCAATATTTATGGAACATGTCCACAAAAAATCTAGCTGTCAACACTGAATATTGCGTTGTTGCATTTCTTTTCACAGTTCTTTTTGACAGACATTTTAGTGAGAAACCTGAGCTTGTGCTTCACTGAGTTTATGAACTTACATTCATATTTTGTTGAAGTATTATTCAATAAATATATTTATAAAGGATTTTTGAATTGTTGCTATTTTTAGAATATTTAAAAAAAATCTCACGTACCCCTTGGCATACCTTCAGGTACCCCCAGGGGTACGCGTACCCCCATTTGAGAACCACTGATATAGCATATAGCAGTTAGCATCCCATGACCCACAATGCACTTCTGCCATGACCCTCCCCCGCCAAATTCTTATTGGTTGACGTGTGTGTGACGATTGCTGACATTTGCTTCGTCTCTTCCGTGAATGAGATAAATAATATTATTTGATATTTTACGGTATTGTGTTAATAATTTCACACATAAATCGCTCCGGAGTATATGTCGCACCCCGGCCAAACTATGAAAAAAACTGCGATTTATAATCCGAAAAATACGGTATCACAGCAACATAATGCCTTTATTTCTTTCACAGAAAAGAGTAATTTGTATTATTTTTACAGTAGGATATAGAGACCACACAAATCCACTCTTCATTAGGGCAGGATTATTAAAACTAAAAAACATTGTAGAATTGCATACTCTATTAGTGATGTTCAAAGCCAGAAATAAAGTTCTTACGAAGGACTTACAAAAGTTATTTATGTTCACGTCCGAAGATGAGAATCAGAGAAGGCCGTATGATTTTAAACATCCAAGAGTGCGAACAAATTTGAAACAAATGTGCTTGTCTGTTGTTGGTGTGAAAGAATGGAATTCTCTAAAGAAAGACTTAAAAAAATTGCAAGAACATTTTTGAATTTAAAAAGAGTTACAAAAAGAGACAACTGGAATTATATCAAACTGATTTTTGATTTTGATTGGACGTGTCATTGTGAAAATGCTTAAACGAAAATTAAAAAGTATGTTGGAGTTCGGGTGTTGGTGGAGGGAACAGTGATAAAGTCATCTAAAATATTTTTTGATAAAAAGGGGGCAGATAAATATAAGAATAGTATTAATAATAATAATGCCTGGGATTTATATAGCGCTTTTCTAAGTACCCAAAGTCGCTTTACATGTAGAACCCATCATTCATTCACACCTGGTGGTGGTAAGCTACTTTCATAGCCAAAGCTGCCCTGGGGTAGACTGACGGAAGCCTGGCTGCAATTTGCGCCAACGGCCCCTCCGACCACCACCTATCATTCATCGTTCAATTAACCGGTGTGAGTGGCACCGGGGGCAAAGGGTGAAGTGTCCCGCCCAAGGACACAACGGCAGCGATTTTTGGATGGTAAGAGGCGGGGAGTGAACCTGCAACCCTCAGGTTTCTGGCACGGTTGCTCTACCCACTACGCCATGCCGCCCAGATATTCTTCCATCTGCTCCTTTCTGATCATGGAAACAGAAACAAAAAAACAATGAAAGTGTGAACTGTACACGAAAGGAATAAAAAGAAATGATGATGATGATGATGAACCAAGACCCCCGCGACCCAGAGAGAGACAAGCAGTAGAAAATGGATGGATGTATGTCTGTACATGCGGGTACACCCAGGCCACACTTCCTAAAAAAATATGCAAATTATTTTCAAAGCAGCCATGTGACTGACAACTGCATGTGTTGCCCAATTAGCGAATGGCACATCTCTATTTGACATACACATGTTTTGAGTTAAGAGCTCGTTACAGAACCAATTCAACTCGTAAATTGAGGTACTGCTGTGTTTTGCAATTTGTGATAAATGAATAGTAAAATACTTCAAATGATCACAGTAACTAAGCAGGCTTGTGTTGATTCAAATGTAACCTTTATATACAATACTTTTTAATTACATAACATGATATGCCTGTTATATGCCTGCCTATGTTGGATTTGAAGAGATACATGGGAAAATTTGGCATCAGTAGAACAAGTCGTCATCTATCGATGCTTACTCGATAATAGCTGAGATGGGATTGAAAAAAATAAACAGTATGACTCAGCAAGCAGATAACAGGATTATTGTTTGCTATTTGTTTAGCATGGATGGTGGATTAAGTTAAAAACCGGGGTTAAACGCGGGGATGACGAGCACAGGCCGTGTAGTTATCACTGCAGTTAGCAACAGCAACAGACTGCGAGCTCATTTGCATGAGAGATAATGCTGGCATTGTTGTACGAGTGTTGCCGCTAATTAGAGGTTGTGCGAATGCTGTTATGATGAATTAAACCCTTCATCATTAACACTGAGAACGCTCACAAATGATTGGATGGGGTGACTAAAAAAAAAAAAAAAAAAAAAAGAAAAAGGAGCTCCAAAAATTATTTTCAGGGTTGTCGTGTTGACTGACAAACCCTACCCCCAAAAGAGCATCAAGGGAGGGACAGCTTTCTCTTTCAAATGTTATCTCCGGATATAAATATTATGGGGTTTAAAAAGCCTTGCACCAGTTTATGCATGCATGCACCCAGTCAACATGAATGGCGTACACTTGAGCGATGTGTGTATGCGCTTCTTCGGCATATGTGTGTTTGTGTTATCTAAAGTGGCTAATTAAATAGCAGAGTGGAATTGTCATTTAGTTTTAATTATGTGCCACGAATGAACAGAAGAGCCGCCTCGCTCTCCTTCTCCCTGTGAACTGGTCCTTCAAAAAATATCAGGGACTAAAATCCTAATATGAGTGAGTTCGGAATTACGCAATCTGATGAGGCGCGGGGAGGGTGCTGAGCGGGGTGGGGTGGGGGTGGGGGGTACAAAGGGAGCCGGTGCTAATTAAAGTCAGCTCTCTGTCAGTTCTAGTGGATAAACACTTGAAGAAGCTTTGCAGATAGACGAGAGATGCCTTTGTGTCAGGGAAAGCTCTCTTACGTGGAAACGCTCCCTGCAAAGGGTGACAGTCCCTGGGGAGAGAGCGTCTGATGAGGACCTTGTCTCTCAGTTTTTTAAGAAGCCAGAACAGGCCTCATTAAGAGCCCAAGTCATATAGATATGCCCTTTGTCTGGTTTTATGCTGCAGCTTGGCAACAACACCAAATAAAAAAAAAAAAAAGACAATACCAACGTTCGATTCCAAGCTAAGTGTTTGCACTGTTCACACAGTATTGTTACGGAATCGATGCAAATTGTGTTGCAAGGGAATCATTTATATAAACTCATGATAAAACTAACTATAAAAATCAGAGATGTCCGATAATGGCTTTTTTGCCGATATCCGATATTCCGATATTGTCCAACTCTTAATTACAGATTCCGATATCAACCGATACTGATACATACAGTCGTGGAATTAACACATTATTATGCCTAATTTTGTTGTGATGCCCCGCTGGATGCATTAAACAATGTAACAAGGTTTTCTAAAATAAATCAACTCAAGTTATGGAAAAAAATGCCAACATGGCACTGCCATATTTATTATTGAAGTCACAAAGTGCATTATTTTTTTAACATGCCTCAAAACAGCAGCTTGGAATTTGGGACATGCTCTCCCTGAGAGAGCATGAGGAGGTTGAGGTGGGTGGGGATTGCGGGGGCGGGGTTTGGGTAGGTGGTAGCGGGGGGTGTATATTGTAGTGTCCCGGAAGAGTTAGTGCTGAAAGGGGTTCTGGGTATTTGTTCTGTTGTGTTTATGTTGTGTTACGGTGCGGATGTTCTCCCGAAATGTGTTTGTCATTCTTGTTTGGAGTGGGTTCACAGTGTGGCGCATATTTGTAACAGTGTTAAAGTTGTTTATACGGCCACCCTCAGTGTGACCTGTATGGCTGTTGACCAAGTATGGATTGCATTCACTTGTGTGTGTGAAAAGCAGTAAATATTATGTGACTGGGCTGGCACGCAAAGGAAGTGCCTTTAAGGTTTATTGGCCCTCTGAACTTCTCCCTACGTCCGTGTACACAGAGGCGTTTTAAAAAGTCATAAATTTTACTTTTTGAAACCGATACCGATAATTTTGAAACCGATACCGATAATTTCCGATATTACATTTTAAAGCATTTATCGGCCGATAATATCGGCTGGCCTATATAATCGGACATCCCTAGTAAAAATATATCTTTCTACCATGACAGTGTCCTGCACTTGCATCTGATTGCATATTTAATAAATACAATTTAAAACAGAAGCCTTAAACAGGGGCCCGCGACCACTACAGATTTTTGGTTGATTATTATTTTTTTTTCTTTTTTCTGTTTTTATACTCCCCCTGCATTTTTTCAACAAATGTAAATGTCTTTAAATACACATTAACATTGATCCCACACACTACATTGTAGTTTATAGGTAGTGAGTTCAAACCCCGGCCGAGTCATACCAAAGACTATAAAAATGGGACCCATTACCTCCCTGCTTGGCACTCAGCATCAAGGGTTGGAATTGGGGGTTAAATCACCAAAAATGATTCCCGGCCGCGGCCACGGTTGCTGCTCACTACTCCCCTCGCCTCCCAGGGGGTGAACAAGGGGATGGGTCAAATGCATAGAACAAATTTCACCACACCTAGTGTGTGTGTGACCATCATTGGTACTTTTACTTAACTTTAGAAATGGCACTGACTCGGTTACCTTTCTCACTGGACCTTGTAGCTTTTAAAACAAAAACATGACTAAATAATCATTTTGTATTATTATATTAATGTTGACTTTTAAGTTAGCTAGCTACTAGCACTTTAGTTGCCAGAGAGCAACCAGCTACAGTAGGGAAGGGATTTATACTGCCCCTTTCCTGGGTGGAATCTCGGTTGAGAGGAAGACGGGGGTTAATAATTTTGCAATGCAGTCTGCTGGAAATGACGAAAAGAGCCATTCTACAGAGCTCCTGACGCTGTGGTCAACGTTGGAATTGCAACAAAATACCTTTTAAGATAGTCAACACTTTGTCTGGCGGGTCAAGTGGATAGTACACCCCCCAATTTGTCCCATTTCATGTGTCAGGTAAACGATTGTGGCCATATGAATCCCCTTCCTACTGTAGATGCAGCATGGTGTCGTTTGACATAACCCCAGGATGCAAAGACAGAAAGTGGCGTGCAGGTAAAAAGGTTTAATTTGTTCATTAAGTAGAAAAAAAGGGACTAGTTCAAGGCACACAGCAGCAGCAAGGTAATGCATGCAAAAAGTGAAAGAGAACACACACACAGGAAACAATAAACCAGTGTCAGGAGGCAGGTGACACTGGCCTAAAAACCCTCCTGATTGGCAATCAGGGACAGGTGAGGAGAAAAGTGCTCTTAGATGCAGGAGTAAAGTTACTGTAGAACAAACCACAAAACAGGAAGTAGAATAAAATTAAGAGCGCTAGACAGGAAAAAAACAAAAACAAAAGGAAAGATCCAAAACCCAAAAAGTGCCACACAGACGTGCCACTAGGTCGTAGCGGTGCTATACTGTATTCTTTGAACATCTTAGAACTGCACAGTACATTCAGATCATCTGCATGCCAAAAATAAAATTAGTCATTTATTTTCTCTGTATTTACAATAGTGCTGACAACTTACACATTTTCGATTTTTACATTGTGGAGAAAAAAAGTCATTTTTTCTGTCCAACACCACATTGAAGTGGTTGGTCTTTGGCATCTTACTTGTCCAGCTTCCATATTATTTTGTATACAACTTTACAAGAAATACATTGCCGGTAAACTCCGTGGCTTGATAGCTTGTTTGCGCTAGCTTTCGGAGACTCTTATTTTGTTAACGCAGGCAGGATGGAGCAGCACTTTTTTTGTGAAGACAGGAACTGTGCGGTCAGTCTTTAGGCTTTTGACAGGAGGTACGGTTAAAATACAAACAGTTTCTCGCCTTCCACACGGTCTTTTTTCCCTTCACACTGATCTTGCAGCATCAGCATCATTTCACAAGATCCTCGGGTGCCGTGAATGTCAATCAAGTGACGAAAGTGACATCCTAGTGAAGATTTATGGTCGCAAATTTTTAGGTCTATTTTTTTAAAGCCTGGCTGGCGGTCGACTGACACACCCTGTGCGATCGACTGGTAGCTCGCAATCGACGTAATGGGCACTCCTGAACTCGCGCCTCCCTCGTAACCTTTTTTCCAGGATAGTGCCGCTGTAGTGGCTGCTGGTGGCAGGAGCTCCGTGCTCTAGTATCATCCTTTTGTGTTCCCAATGTTTCCCTCTTGTTTTCATTTGGGTTTTTTTTGCCTTTTGGTTCGAGACCCTTTGGGACTGTACGACAAGGGGTGGCACTTTTGTGACTTCTGCGGTGTTTTTTTGTGAACTTTTTGATCTGCCTCCCAGGAGCCTTTTGGCTATGGAGACCAGCTGCTGGGTCTCTGCCACACCAGAGTCCGTTTGGAGAGAATGTAGGAGATGCAGATGAAGAGACAGATCTGCGGAGCTGGGACGGACAAGCTTCACAGTGTCTTGGCTGAGTGAGCAGGTATCGGACAGCTCGGTCTCCTTGGACATATCCTCGCTCATCCATGCAGACTGGACACCGGCCGAAAGTTAGTGGGCAGCCAAGGGTGGAGTTGGCTTTCTTGGTTGCTTTGTTGGGTCTGCTCCTGTCTCTGGCCATGCCCCAGCAGACGATGGCGTGGAACACCGCAGAGGCCACCACAGTGTATAATTGTGTTGAAATGATGTTTTTGTTTGGTTGCTGGTCTGTACATGGTGCAATCGTGTGTGCGCAATAGGGGTGTGGGATAAAAATCGATTCAAATTCAAATCTCCATTCTCACGTTGTATGATTCAGTATCGATTCTCATTTTTCAAAAATCGATTTTTTTCCCCCGCTCCCGGCAATGTGTATGTGCCTTCTGGGATACCATAGTTATTGCGCAATAAGCGGCGTGGCTACCTGGTGGCTAGCTACAAAGGGGAGTGTAGTGTTGTTGTGTTGCCGCTAAAATGCAGGTAGAAGAAAAAGAAACTGAGCAGCCTAAAGAAGAAATACAACCGCCTCCGCGGACTTTGAAAGCAAATGTTTGGAGACACTTTAAATTTTACCGTGGCAAAAAAGGGCTTGACATGACTCATGCAATTTGCAGACTTTGCAACGCTAAAGTTAAGTATTTTGAGTAGAGATGTCCGATAATATCGGCCTGCCGATATTATCGGCCGATATATGCGCTAAAATGTAATATTGAAAATTATCGGTATCGTTTTTTTTGTTATCGGTATCTGTTTTTTTTATTTTTTTTATTTTAGGTTTTTTTTAATTAAATCAACATAAAAAACACAAGATACACTTACAATTAGTGCACCAACCCAAAAATCCTCCCTCCCTCATTCACACAAAAGGGTTGTTTCTTTATGTTATTAATATTCTGGTTCCTACATTATATATCAATATATATCAATACAGTCTGCAAGGGATACAGTCCGTAAGCACACATGATTGTGAGTGCTGCTGGTCCACTAATAGTACTAACCTTTAACAGTTAATTTTACTAATTTTCATTAATTACTAGTTTCTATGTCACTGTTTTTATATTGTTTTACTTTCTTTTTATTCAAGAAAATGTTTTTAATTTATTTATCTTATTGTTTTTTTTGTTTTTTTGTTTTTTTTTAAAGTACCTTATCTTCACCATACCTGGTTGTCCAAATTAGGCATAATAATGTGTTAATTCCACGACTGTATATATCGGTTGATATTGGTATCGGTTGATATCGGTATCAGTAATTAAAGAGTTGGACAATATCGGAATATCGGATATCGGCAAAAAGCCATTATCGGACATCCCTAATTTTGAGAATACTTCAAATCCCCGCGCTCACTTGGACAGACACCACCCAGAGTTATCAGAGGAAAAGGATCATCCACTAACAACACCGGCAGCTGATCAACGCACACTTCACCAGTTTACAAAATGACCACCCAGTTCTGAACGGGCAAAGAAGATTACCAGATCCGCTTGTTTCATTGCAAAAGATCTGCGACCATACAGCACAGTGGAGAGAAAAGGCTTCAGGTTCATGATCAAAACTATTGAGCCACGGTATGACATCTCATCACGCTCGGTTTTTACAGACAATGTTGTACCCTCACTTTACAGAGAGACAAAGCTAAAAGTGAAGGAAGCTGTGACTAAAGCTAGCAGAGTAGCCATACTTGACAACCGAGAGACCTCCGATTTCGGGAGGTGTGTGTGGGGGGGGGGGGGGGAGTATATTTACAGCTAGAATTCACTGAAAGTCAAGTATTTCTTATATATATATATATATATATATATATACATATATATATATATATATATATATATATATATATATGAAATACTTGACTTGGTGAATTCACTGAAAGTCAAGTATTTCTTATATATATATATATATATATATATATATATATATATATATATATATATACATATATATATATATATATGAAATACTTGACTCAGTGAATTCTAGCTATATATATATATATATATATATATATATATATATATATATATATATATATATATATATATATATATATAAATAAGAGAAATACTTGAATTTCAGTGTTCATTTATTTATACATATACACACACATGACACTCATCTACTCATTGTTGAGTTAAGGGTTGAATTGTCCATCCTTGTTCTATTCTCTGTCACTATGTTTCTAACCATGCTGAACACCCTCTCTGATGATGCATTCTGCTTCGTCTCCTTGTTGTGTGCGCAGTTGTGCACTCTTTAAAAGCCGTAGATGTTATTGTCACATATGCATGTACAGTAGATGGCAGTATTGCCCTGTTTAAGAGTGTCACAACATTGCTGTTTACGGCAGACAAATTGCTTTATGGTAGACGAAAACGTGACTGCTATTGTTGTGTGTTGTTACCGCGCTGGGAGGACGTTAGTGAAACTGCCTAACAATAAACCCACATAAGAAACCAAGAACTCGCCCTCCATCATTCTACAGTTATAACGTGATTGGGCAGGCACGCTGTTTATATTGTGGGAAAGCGGATGTGAAAACAGGCTGTCGACACGTCACTCAGGTCCGCCTAATTTTCAGGAGATTTTCGGGAGAAAATTTGTCCCGGGAGGTTTTCGGGAGAGGCGCTGAATTTCGGAAGTCTCCTGGAAAATCCGGGAGGGTTGGCAAGTATGAGAGTAGCTCTTACCTGTGATCACTGGACCTCTAGGACCACAGAGTCATACGCCACATTCACCGCGCACTACATCACAGATGAATGGCAGCTCCAGTCTCAAGTCTTGCAAACTAGGTTGATGCATGAAAGCCATACTGCTGTTAACGTGAATGAAACATTTCACTCGGTCACAAAGGAATGGAGGCTGACGCTCACTGACTTGGTGATTGTTACAGATAACGCAGCTAACATGATTGCTGCCATGCAGCTTGATGAGCTAACACACATAACGTGTTTCACACACACACGCTCAACCTCGCAGCCCAGAAGGCTCTGAAGCAAAAAGAGAAATAACAGTATTTGTTTAATTGTATTTTTGGAAGTGGCAAGTTCTCAGAAATATAAAGGCAGCCAGCCTCAGCCTACAAATTCTATTTATGTTACAGACATTTTATTACTGCTTTTGTGTTTTGTTAAGAAAAAAAGAGACATAACTAGTATTTGTGTAATTTTATTTTTGGAACTGGCCTGTTCTCAGAAATATAAAGACAGCTAATGTTTGGGCAAGTTCTGGCACAGACTGACAGCTAGCCTAGCCTACCAATTGTATTCTATTGATGTTACAGTCACAGGAGTTGTATTACTGTATTTTATTTTTCTGGTAACTGAGTGAGTAGTAACTGAGTGTCAACTTATGTGTCCCACTGGGGTGAGTTTTTCCTTGCCCTTATGTGGGCTCTGTACCGAGGATGTCGTTGTGGCTTGTGCAGCACTTTGAGACACTTGTGATTAAGGGCTATATAAGTAAACATTGATTGATTGATTGATTGAAATTCAGTTTGTTCTAGTTCAAATTTGTGCAAGCATGAATAAATCAGACAACATATTGTTGTCTTGGATTTACACGTGTGTGTTTACATGATTGCAATAAGTTGAAAAAACATTGTCCTTTACAATTATAAAAGCTTTTTGCAAAAATCTACTAGTCTGCTTGCATGTCAGAAGACTGGGGTAGATCCTGCTGAAATCCTATGTATTGAATGAATAGAGAATCGTTTTGAATCGGAAAAATATCATTTTTGAATCGAGAATCGAGTTGAATTGAAAAAAATGATTTATAATCGAATCGTGACCCCAAGAATCGATATTGAATCGACTCGTGGAACACCCAAATATTCGCAGCCCTAGTGCGCAATATATATATTATTGGTTAATTTTTTTCTGTTTTTTTGTTTTACTTTTGTAGCTGTATGTAGAAATGACAGTGCTGGAGTGGCAGCTGGTTGCATCAGCTCTGCTCTTTTAATGTTTTTAATCACCTTTGATGTTTCCCTATTACACACACGTTTATTTGTGCTATGACTATGAGGATTTTTTTCCCCCTTGGCCTTAGTCTGGACCCCCTCTCCAGGAGCTCAGGATTAGATTTATAATTTATTTTTTATCACCCCCATCCCCAGCGTTTACCTGTTTCTCACCTTTTTTGTAAGGGGCGCCGGAAGTTGGCAGACCCGTCAATGATCCTGTTCTGTCTCCCTGTAATGTTTGTCTGCTCTTGAATGGGATTGTGCTGAAAATCGTAATTTCCCCTCGGGGATTATTAAAGTATTTCTGATTCTGATTCTGTAACATCTTTGAAGTTCTCTGATAGGTGGGAGTTGAAATTCTCTCTGACGGGAGACTCTGCCTGACATTCCCAGCAGACCATCACTATGCGTTTGGGCCTGCCAGGTCTGTGCGGCATCCTCTTCCACTATTAGAGCCGACTCATCACCAGTTGGTGATTGGTTGAACGCTCCGCCCCTCTCTTCACCCGGGTGTCCAAAACATGAGACCGCAAATCCAATGATACTACCACAAAGTCGATCGTCAAACTGCTGCCTGGAGTGGCCTGGTGCCAGGAGCACATATGGACACCCTTATGTTTGAACATGGTGTTTGTTATGGACAATATGTGACGAGCACAAAAGTCCAATAACAAAACACCACTCTGGTTCGGATCAGGACGGCCGTTTCTCCCAAACACGCATCTCAAGGTCTCACTGTCGTTGCCAACATGAGCGTTGAAGTCCCCCAGTAGAACAAGGGAATCACCAGAGGGAGCACTCTTCAGTACTCTGAAATACTGCTTGGTGCGTAAGCACAAATGGTCAGGACCTGTCCCCCCACCCGGAGGCAGAGGGAAGCCATGGGGCAAGAAATATTTGAAGCCCCACTTTAAGAACTTTTGGTTTGTTTGATTTTGGCGGCGCCAGTGGACCAAAGTGGTAGTGTTTTGCCAGAAGGAAGACTACATTTCCCATGGGGACTAGGCCATAGTGTCAAACTGACACAATAATACCACAATGATTCAGTATTAGTGATCTTTCCACAGTAGGAACCTACATATTTTACTTAAAATGTGTCATGTCTGTGTGATCATGTTTTATTTTAGTCATGTTCGGTTTTGTTTTTGGACTTTTTGTGCACTTTTGTTTGTTTTTCACCATAGCAACCATTAGTTTTCACCTGTCACGTCACGCACCTGTTTCACGTTTTGAGTCACGCACCTGTTTTCACTAATCATATCTGTAGTATTTAAGTTCATTGTTTTCAGTTTGTCTTTCTGGCGACATCCGGATTCATACCCCTGTCACACTCTGTTTACCTCTACGCACTTCATAGTCCATGCCAAGTAAGTTTTTGTTTATTAATGCCACAGTTAGTGTTTTTGTTTCATTGTTCACAGTTTCTGCCAATGCGCAAATTTTGTTTTCATTAGCCAAGTTTTGTACCTCCGCCATTGTGCGCGCTTTTCGTTTGTTCTTTTTTGATATATTAAATAAAATATGTACTCACATTCCCGTCTCGCCCGAGCCAACTTTCCGTTGCCTTCCGGAAAAGCAAACACCAAGGACCAAGTCTTGACAAAATGTATATTTGGGGTTTGCAGTCATCGCATTGTTTTGTCTTTATACAGTACTTTTGAGTTTGTGTGGCTTCTCGTTTCAGTGTGGAACTGCGAAGTACCAAGCTGGTGGTTAATTATTGCTACCACGCAAATTTCCGATAGCCAACATTAGCATCATCATTTTGAGATGAGCATTGAAAGTGACTTGCTAGTTTAGCAGGAACAGAGCTAAGGCAGCATCGCTCAAAAATACCTCCTCAATTTTGAGCTCATACCTCTACTACGCAAAGCTGAAGCCATTTATCAACAACACCCAGAAGCGCAGCAATGTTGATCCTTGACTGTCTTTTTATCCGGGTAGCCTCCCTATTTCTGTTTTTTGTCTCTTCAGACTAACCTTCCCTCTTTTCCGTTGTTTTGCAGCTTTTGCCATGATAAAATAAAATGCACGTAGGCGTTTGCGTCAACTTCCGTCTTTTTAACAAAGGGGGTATTGGGGAGGGACATTTGCCGTAAAACAAGTTAGGACATTTGTAGTTTTTTGTGTGGCAGGGTCCCTGCCACCTTCCTCAAAGTTGCTAAGTGCGAGTGAAAGCAATACAAACCCCCTCAGGTCATTACAGAGATGTCATTCAACTAGTTTTAAGTTAATGTATCATCTCAAAAGTTATGAAAATATTTTATGAAGGTTGAAAAGTTAATTAGCGCTGCTTTAAAACACTGCCTTTGTCACAAACACCCATCATTGCGGTTGTTGTGACCTCAAGATGCAGGAGACGTGCAGGTAAGAGTCTCTGAGTATAGCACAAGCTGTGCATTTTCAGCAAACCAGACAACAATTTGCAAAATAGTACTTGCAGTAGCAAACAAACCGGTAGCATGCAACACAAACAGTTGTCAGTAACAATTCAATACATTCCTGTAGCCCTGACTGGCTGACATATAAAAAGGTGCCTGATTGGCAACCACGAAGGTTTCCAATTGGGGACAGGTGCAGGAAACAGTGTTCAAGGAGCCAGACAGGGAATGGAACAAAAATAAGAGCGCTGGACAGGAAATGACAGTAAAATAAGCAAAATAATACAACACTTATGAAACACAAGAATATTGTCAGACCTGTCCTGGCCGTGACGGTCAAAATGTTGCATAGATAATGTTTTACAGACTGCCTTAAAGCCAATTTATGACTGTCTCTTCAGGATGCACCGTTTTACAGGCGGTCTTATTTACGTGTCTCCACTTTGACTGCGTTTTCTCACCATCAGCCAACTTGTATTTTTTAGCGCTTCCATATCGAGTTTACTGAAAGATATACGTTTGACCTATGCGCTACTTTGTTTTAGAAATGGCAACGGCGGAGGATGCATGTACATGTACGAGCCAGTCTGCCCCACAACAAGAGGATAGAGAAAAAGAAGGCACTTATTGACTACAATGGTGGACTGTAATGGCGGATTAAAATTTTACCATATACAGAGATCTCCGCTGACGCCACACTTGCGTGTAATGTCACAAAATTCCAAATGGCTTGTTTGAAGGAATTATGAAAGAAGGGAAGATTGTTTTATAAATACCTCCTCAAAGCCTCCATGGTTTGATTTCAAATGTGCGGGACTTATGCAGATCCTAAATACACAAAAGGTAAGAAAAGTTAGTTTTGAGTATTAGGTCCCCTTAAAAAAAAACACTCCCATCAACACATACTCTTAAGCATGCGTATACAAAAAAATCATAGTCCCCATAAATTAATGATTTCATAATTTAAGTAGAGATAGCATTCTGACTTGAACTTTATAATAATGAATAATTCAATATGTTCAATACGTTTGATTGAAAAAACAAAAAGGTATGGTCAATATTTGCCGAACAAAAACATGGAATGACTTGACCATGGACTGTGTTCATGTTAGGTTAAATGCAAGACAACCTATTCCACTTTGCCAGGTCTTGTCCCTGGGTATCTGTTTGGCTTTGATGATGATACCGTGGAACTTCCTGGTCAGGAGAAGCAGTCTAGGCCTCTGTTGGTGTCCATGTTGTTGAGGGTTGAACTGAGCGGCTGCTGTGCCTACAAAGGGCCCAGTGCCTGTAGGCAAAGATGACCCCGTCGTCCTCCTCCAACTGTCTGCTATGAATCGTCAATCCTTGCTCCAGGCTCTGAGCAATGAGCGTACAATGGAGAGAGGGGCGGAAGTTTGGAAGGCGATCATGGGTGCATGTTGCATGGGGCAAAGACTTCGCCTGTTTTAGTTGTTGAATTGGTGCACGTTGGTAATCAGAGTATAACATCTTCCCGCTGAGTTTAACCCCAGTCGGCAAGAGATTACTGGGGGGAAATAAGGGTTAAGATTAGAAGATTGGGAGTATTGTTTTACAGGGTTTTTCCTGAAATGTAAAGAGTCCTTGAAATGATTTATCCTGTGCAAGTTAATGGGGATCCCGAATTACTCCACGTACTGTGTTGCATGGCTCGGTCTAGAAGCCCAAGATGGAGAGACAGGACTTTAATGTGTAAAATATATATATATATATATTTTTTTTTTTAAAAAGGTAGAAGTGAACACTAAGCCATTGCGAGCAACAAGCAACAACGATCGAGTCCTGTGTGCAGGGAAGGCTGGAATATAAAGAAGCTTGATTGGCAACCTGAAACAGGTGTGCCCAGGTTGCCAATCAGGGACAGGTGAGGTAGACAGCGCTTAAGCCAGAGGAGTGGCGAAGGCAAAAAGAAAAGAAAAGAAAAATAACAGCGCAGAAAAGAGGTTTCATACAGAAATAAGGACAAAATACAAAATAAAGTCAGGCCTGCATGACAGGTCCTGACTGTTCACGACCTTCTAAATATGTTTTTTTAACATAATTAGAGCCATCTGAACTCAAAATAACACCCTTATTGTTGCATTCACACTTTTTTCACATTTACACTCAATATAGTAGCTTTGGGTGTGTTCTGTTGTAGAGTACAGTTCTCAGTAGCATAGAGGATCCTTCAAGCGTCACCCGGCCACTTAAACACGACCACGACATGGAAATACTTCGACCACATCCTGGGTAATTCCTACGAGTTAAAACTGGGCTTGCATGTGCAGAAACGGTGTGATTTCTGTCAAAAGTTATTCAACTTGACAGTCCAACTAAAAACACTAGCCGTGTTGTTAGCATTCAATGTTGTTAGCATTGTGTGTCCTGCGCACCAAAGTCATGTGAAGCTGAATCAACAGAGTTCTTAGCGTTGCTCGGACAGCTGCTGAAAGCGTATAGCAGTCCTGTTAGCGTTACGCGCCGAACCACATCGAGTCCTGCACATACTGTTGTTTTGACATTGCATGCGTCTAAGGATCACCGATGCGGAGATGTGTTATTGATGAGGCAGGCGTTAAAGATGAAGCGCATCAAAAAGTTGTTCTAAATGTGCAAATCTCCCTCTTGCATCAAAACTCTTCCCACTGACGGTAAAAGTGAATTTATGACATGTTTAATAAGCATGCTGCACGAGCTCATTCAACAGAGTTACACTATGTGGTGTAGTCTACACCCAGTGCCCAAGGCTATGATGTTCCTCTAATGGACCAACTCTCTCATCCACCTCTGATCCTAATTGGTGCTTATCCACTCAACATCTTTCAAAAGTAAATACAGTTTAAGTTCTTTTTTTTTTTTATGTAGTTATCCCAAAAATGCTCCAAAATACATTGATGTGAATTAGTCATGAGAAAAAAAGTGTGCTGAAAGACATTTATTTTGTATAACAAGAAGCCTCCTTTAAAAAAAAAAAAAGTAACGCTTTTAAAATATGATATTTGGTTGTTTTTTTTTTAACCTTAATTACCGAGGAAAGTGCCATCGAGATTGAAAATCTCTTTTTTCAAGGGAGCAAGGTGGGTGGGGTGTCTTGTCCAAGACGCAACTCCTGTGATAAGGAGGGTGGAAGCTGGAATCAAACCTGGGGGATTTTTTTCAACAAAAAAAATGTGCCTTGGCTCAGAAAAGGTTTAAAAACGCTGCTCTATGCGACATTTTGACCAAAGAACGACCATCACATTAAAGTTAAGTTAAAGTACCAATGATAGTCACACACACACTAGGTGTGGCGAAATTATTCTCTGCATTTAACCATCACCCTTGATCACCACCAGGGCGGTGAGGGGAGAAGTGAGCAGCAGCAGTGGCCGCGCCCGGGAATCATTTTTGGTGATTTAACCCCCAATTCCAACCCCATGCTGAGTGCCAAGCAGGGAGGTAATGGGTCCCATTTTTATAGTCTTTGGTATGACTCGGCCGGGGTTTGAACTCACAACCTACCAATCTCAGGGCGGACACTCCAACCAGTGGTCCCCAACCACCAGACCGATTGGTACCGGGCCGCACAAGAAATTAAAAAATATATATATACCGTATTTTTCGGACTATAAGTCGCAGTTTTTTCATAGTTTGGCCGGCGGTGCGACTTATACTCAGGAGCGACTTATGTGTGAAATTATTAACATATTACCGTAAAATATCAAATAATATTATTTAGCTCATTCACGTAAGAGACTAGACGTATAAGATTTCATGTGATTTAGCGATTAGGAGTGACAGATTGTTTGGTAAACGTATAGCATGTTATAGTTATTTGAATGACTCTTACCATAATATGTTACGTTAACATATTAGGCACGTTCTCAGTTGGTTATTTATGCCTCATATAACGTACACTTATTCAGCCTGTTGTTCACTATTCTTTATTTTGAATTGCCTTTCAAATGTCTATTCTTGGTGTTGGGATTTATCAAATACATTTCCCCAAAAAATGTGACTTATACTCCAGTGCGACTTATATATGTTTTTTTCTTCTTTATTATGCATTTTCAGCCGGTGCGACTTATACTCCGGTGCGACTTATACTCCGAAAAATACGGTATATATATATATATTTTATTTTTTATTTTTTATTAATTACATTATATATCAATATAGATCAATTTCTTTATAACAAAAAAACAAAAAAAAACAAAAAAAAAAAACAAATTCTGAAAAAAATCATAATATGACCCCTTTAACACGCCTTATAATCCGGTGCACCTTTTGTATGAAAAAAGACCTGAATAGACCCGCTCATCGGCAGTGCGCCTTTTAATCCGATGCGCCCTATGGTCCGAAAATTACAATATATATTTGGGGGTGTACTGTAAATATACAGAAATTATTTCTTATTCAATGATACTGAGTGAATACCAGGGGCCGTAAAAAGGCAGCGATAGCAGACACAAAAGGTAGTTGTGGGTTTTTTTTTTTTGGAACTCCACCGCATGTCTCTTTGAGTGACAGCCAGCAGTATCTTCAAGGCTGTGCTTCCGAGTGAAGCCCGGGCGACAAACTGCACATCACAAGGCGGCCAAGATGGCATCCATCGCACAGCCCTGCCACTGATCTCGCCGCCATCGGCCGCCAATCAGACTCATCACATAGAAGCCTTCTGCTCGGTGACGGCAGCCAGGGCCAAAAAAAGTTAACCCTTCCTGTTCCGGCCGGGACTAAAATAGTAGAATAACTGACTCTGAGTTACTCTTTGCTTGTGGCCAGTCAGGAGGACTTTCTCCTGGTTGCACTTTAAACAACAGCGGTAGCAACCATTAGTGTACTGTGGTAACATATCGTGAATCGTGAACGTCCCTGGCTTAATTGGGAATATTGAATAGCAGATAATTAGATATTTGATGTGACACGTGGCGTCTAATGGGCTTGATGCAGTGGTCTCATGTTGTTCCCATAGCGAGAAGGATTTTTGATGTGTTGTCAGGCCCCGGTGTAAAAATAACTGAAGTGACAGCAGTGACTTGGTTGTCAGTGTTGTCGAGGCTGTTGTGGAGTTTCACAGCCGTGGGTCCTGGGCATCCATGTGGGTGTGTGTGTGTGCCCGCGTGCATGTTTGTTTGCTGTGCGATGGTGCAATTGTGTGCACGCTTCGTTCTGTGTGTGTGTGTGTGTGTGTGTTTGTGCACGGCGATGTTGTGGGTGACAGTGCTGATCGCTGTGTGATGACAGCCTATCATTGTCGCTGTGCAAGAGTGAGAGTGGCAAGGGGGCCTTTTTGGCATGTGTTTTCTCCACGCCTTCATCTGTGTCTATGGAACCCGAGCTTGGCTCAACAAAGGATAGGCAGGGGTAGTGGGTCGGGGTGGATGCGTGTGCACGCGGGCGTGTGTGTGTGACGGGGAGGGGTAGTCAAGTTCATTTTGGTAGATGACAATCAGGGAAAGAGCACATTAGGCCAGAATCGACGGCACCGACGTTTTTTTTGCTCCGAATCAACTTTGTTTTTAGGTGGAAAATTCAAAGCTGATGTTTTCATTCAGTGCCATGTGGGAGCATTTATTTGCTCTTTGAAGGATTGATTTGGTATGGGGAAGGACTGCTTAAAGTCGCCACAAGCCAGTTTCCACAAATTATGGAATTAAACTTTTTTTTTTTTTTTATGCAAATAATCAGCATTATTTGTCAAAAACAAGCTGTGGAGCTCCATAGTTTGTGAAGACCCTCAATACTTCCTTTTGCTATGTTTACTCATATGTTACATGAGATGAAATAAAGTCCTTTATGGCTGTTAAAATGAATGTGTTAATGCGGATTATTAATCTGATCACATTTTTTAACACCATTAACCAACTGCCCACTGCTCCCCTCACCTCCCAGGGGGTGATCAACGGTGATGGGTCAAATGCAGAGAATAATTCCGCAACACCTAGTGTGTGTGTGACAATCATTGGTACTTTAAAGGCCTACTGAAATGCGATTTTCTTATTTAAACGGGGATAGCAGGTCCATTCTATGTGTCATACTTGATCATTTTGCAATATTGCCATATTTTTGCTGAAAGGATTTAGTAGAGAACATCGACGATAAAGTTCGCAACTTTTGGTCGCTGATAAAAAAGCCTTGCCTGTACCGGAAGTAGCAGACGAGTAGCGTGACGTCACAGGTTGTGGAGCTCCTCACATCCGCACATTGTTTACAATCATGGCCACCAGCAGCGAGAGCGATTCGGACCGAGAAAGCGACGATTTCCCCATTAATTTGAGCGAGGATGAGGAAAGTGAGAGTGAAGGACTAGAGGGCAGTGGGAGCGATTCAGATAGGGAATATGCTGTGAGAGGCGGGTGGGACCTGATATTCAGCTGGGAATGACTAAAACATTAAATAAACACAAGACATATATATACTCTATTAGCCATAACATAACCAGGCTTATATTTAATATGCCCCAAATTAATACCGCATAACAAACACCTCCCCCCTCCCGTCCATATAACCCGCCAATACAACTCAAACATCTGCACAACACACTCAATCCCACAGCCCAAAGTATCGTTCACCTCCCCAAAGTTCATACAGCACATATATTTCCCCAAAGTCCCCAAAGTTACGTACGTGACATGCACGTACGGACAAGCGATCAAATGTTTGGAAGCCGCAGCTGCATGCGTACTCACGGTACCGCGTCTGCGTATCCAACTCAAAGTCCTCCTGGTAAGAGTCTCTGTTGTCCCAGTTCTCCACAAGCCAATGGTAAAGCTTGACTGTCATCTTCTGGGAATGTAAACAATGAAACACCGGCTGTGTTATCCGGCACACCAGTCAAGGGGTGCATTCTACGGCGGGGGTGCGTTATCCAGCACAACACCTGCCGCAATACACCGCTTCCCACCTACAGCTTTCTTCTTTGCTGTCTCTATTGTTCATTGAACAAATCACCAACACAGATGTCCAGAATACTGTGGAATTTTGCAATGAAAACAGACGACTTAATAGCTGGCCACCATGCTGTCCCAAAATGTCCTCTACAATCCGTGACGTCACGCGCAGGCGTCATCATACCGAGATGTTTTCAGCAGGATATTTCGCGCAAAATTTAAAATTGCACTTTAGTAAACTAACCCGGCCGTATTGGCATGTGTTGCAATGTTAAGATTTCATCATTGATATATAAACTATCAGACTGCCTGGTCGGTAGTAGTGGGTTTCAGTAGGCCTTTAACTTGAACTTTAACCAATTCCAAGCAGGCTGTCCGAGCAGTTACAGAACCATCCATCCATCCATCCATTTTCTACCGCTTGTCCCGTTCGGGGTCGCGGGGGTGCTGGAGCCTATCTCAGCTGCATTCGGGGTACACCCTGGAACAAAACAAGTCTATATGGGACATTTGAGCACAAAATATATACACCGTAAGTTCCAGACTATAAAGCGCTACTTTTTTTCCTACGCTTTGAACCCCACCGCTTATAAAATGGTGTGGCTAATTAATGTATTTTTCGACGCTGATGGACATTAGCTAAAAAAAAACAAAAAAACAAAAAACTATCTAAGACACTGAAATGGTGTGTTATTGTTTGTGCTATGGCACCATCATTTGGACAAGTTTGCTCAATGCAGGGCTGCAGTACCCTTCTGTTCAGAGCTTTCAACCAGATGCACGATTGCTGTTCCGTCTTCTAGCCATCCATTGCGTTTCTACTGTTATGGATTATTTTTTCAGGACTTACAATATAACGAAAACTATTTATACTTACTACTGTAAACCGTCTCATGGGTGGTGTCTGTAGGAGTGATTTCATGCATATTTGTAAGTGCTACCGTAATGTGATCAAGCGAGCGTCGTTAGCATTAGCTAATATGAGAACACATTTACGAGTGGCTGTGAAAGTATCATTAATTACAGTGGCATTTTGTTTGTATTGTTTCGGTTTCACAAATTCCTCAGTAAATTTACCAAAAACTTTGCCGTGGAGTTATTGAGTTTGTTTAGTTGATTGAAGAGCTGGCTTCCACAGCCGGTGGTGGGTTCATGACAATGACTTCTGTTTTGTTTGAACCCACCGTTTTACTGCCATGTTACAGGCACTGTTTGGAAAAAATTAAGAAATTATTACATCATCTTTTTGTGTAAATAACTCATTTCGCAACCTATATATCTGCGGCCTATTGTCCAGTGCAGGTAATATACGGAAAAATATTGTTTTCTTCTCAAATTTAGTGGGCGCGACTTACAAACCAGTGCACTCTATCCATCCATTAGTTTGGAGAATACGATAGTTCAATTTAGTTCAATAAAGTTACAAACTAAAACGATGGCTTTCTCTGTAGAAAATAATTGGCAGCAACAAGCACCTGCGATTGTACGTCTGCCCCCCACTCATCAGTTGTGACTAAAATCACTACAGCGCCTCCAAGTTTTAATTTTCTGTATTTATTGTCCGATTATCAAAAATAATGATGTCGCACTTACATCATATACGAAAAATCATTACACAGGCTGTCAATTGTACAGTGTAGATCAGGGGTTTAAATCTTGTTTTCATCCATCCATCCATCCATTTTCTACGGTTTGTCCCTTTCTGGATCTCAGCTGCATTCGGGCAGAAGGCGGGGCACACCCTGGCCAAGTCGCCACCTCATCACAGGGCCAACACAGATAGACAGACAACATTCACACTCACATTCACACACTAGGACTAAATCGCAATTGAGGGCCTTTAAAAGTGAATATGTATGAATATAAACGTTAAACCGCCTGATGATATTACTACACAATTACCTATGCATTTATATTTATTACATATATATTTTAACAAATTGATGGATAATTTGCTTTGAAATCAAAAGTCAAATTGACAACAAATATTTAGGATTTTTTTAAAAACAAAAAAATGCTTAGAATATATTTTTACATGATCAAATAACATTCAAGTTTAGAGGATATACCATTGCATCCCGTAGAGTTATTCTTTAAAAGTTGAAAGAACAAATACAACTAGCAAAAAAGACAAAGTCCTTCATTGATACACATTATTTCCAGGCTTTTGCGGGCCACACACAGTGATGTAGCGTGCCTTGTGTTTGACACCAGTGGTGTAGACTGTAGCACTTTTTTGTTTGTCTCTTTAGCTTGTGTGCTCAGTAAAATAAAAAAAAAAGAGGAAATACTTGCCACTGCCTTGTCTGTTTTCTACCATGTTTTCAACCAGTATACTCAGGACTAGGAACAGTGCACTAAAACGGATATGTTTGCTTGCACACTAAGCAGCTGGTAAGGCCTTCAGCGTTGTGCCCTGTATATGATAAAGAATTGTTATAAAAACGATCATAATTATACAGAAACTATATTTAGGACACAGGGACAAGCAAAACAAATGGATTGATGGATGGAGTTTATTGGACCCATTTATTTTTTGTTATTATTTTTTATTTTCTTATAATCATGCCTCCTCTGTCCGCACTTCCCCGATATATTCCTTTATCTCTTAAGTCTATCTTTGCTCATACAAATATCGATTAAAAAGGAAGGATATTAAATCCTGAATAATTAAAATTAGTTCACAGCAACACTGGGTATTAATCTGATTAAAATGTGTAAGCGTTTGACAGCATTCAAGTTATATTATGCTAATTCTGACATGTGTCACCCATTCAGCTTGTGCGTGTCATGAGTCTGCTCAAAATTGTTTTTGTATATTTAGCGGTAACAAGTTATTTTAAATTATTTGTATTAATTTCTTTGGGCAGTGGTTCTTAAACTTTTTTGACAAAGTACCGCCTCAGAAAACACTTGCTTCTCCAAGTACCACCTCATGACCAACATTAAAGTGCAGTAGTGTAGTAGGCTTAAGTATTCATTAAAAACATTATTTAACAAGTATATTCAATATTTATGGCCACTGTAACTTTACACACAATGCACAAACAACAATGATACACTATATTGCCAAAAGTATTTGGCCACCTGCCTTGACTCACATATAAACTTGAAGTGCCATCCCATTCCTAACCCATAGGGTTCAATATAATTGTCGGTCCACTTTTTGCAGCTATTACAGCTTCAACTCTTCTGGAAAGGCTGTCCACAATGTTCGACCATTCTTCCAAAAGTGCATTGGTGAGGTCACACACTGATGTTGGTCGAGAAGGCCTGGCTCTCAGTCTCCGTTCTAATTCATCCCAAAGGTGTTCCATCGGGTTCAGGTCAGGACTCTGTGCAGGCCAGTCAAGTTCATCCACACCAGACTCTACCATCCATGTCTTTATGGACCTTGCTTTGTGCACTGGTGCACAGTCATGTTGGAAGAGGAAGGGGCCAAGCTCCAAACTGTTCCCACAATGTTGGGAGCATGGAATTATCCAAAATGTTTTGGTATCCTGGAGCATTCAAAGTTCCTTTCACTGGAACTAAAGGGCTAAGCCCAGCTCCTGAAAAACAACCCCACACCATAATTTCTCCTCCACCAAATTTCACACTCGGCACAATCCAGTCTGAAATGTACCGTTCTCCTGGCAACCTCCAAACCCAGACTCGTCCATCAGATTGCCAGATGGAAAAGCATGATTCATCACTCCAGAGAACTTATCTCCACTGCTCTAGAGTCCAGTGGCACCACTGCATCCGACGCTTTGCATTGGACTTGGTGATGTACGGCTTAGATACAGCTGCTCGGCCATGGAAACCCATTCCATGAAGCTCTCTGCGTACTGTACATGGGCTAATTGGAAGGTCACATGAAGTTTGGAGCTCTGTAGCAACTGACTGTGCAGAAAGTCGGCGACCTTTTTGCAATATGCGCTTCAGCATCCGCTGACCCCTCTCTGTCCGTTTACGTGGCCTACCATTTTGTGGCTGAGTTGCTGTTGTTCCCAAACTCTTCCATTTTCTTATAATAAAGCAGACAGTTGACTTTGGAATATTTAAGAGCGAGGAAATTGGATTTGTTGCACAGGTGGCATCCTATGACAGTTCCACGCTGGAAATCACTGAGCTCCTGAGAGTGGCCCATTCTTTCACAAATGTTTGTAGAAACAGTCTCCATGACTAAGTGCTTGATTTTATACACCTGTGGCCGGGCCAAGTGATTAGGACACCTGATTCTCATCATTTGGATGGGTGGCCAAATACTTTTGGCGATTTAGTTGTATTTAGACTTTTTTGGAATACCACTAGTGATGCACATACCACAGTTTGAGAATCACTGTCTTGGGATATATTATCACTATAGTGATATACGGCTATATGTTTATATATGTTATTGTCATTGTCATGGTCACTGTAA
Source organism: Nerophis lumbriciformis (assembly GCF_033978685.3). Taxonomy (NCBI): domain Eukaryota; kingdom Metazoa; phylum Chordata; class Actinopteri; order Syngnathiformes; family Syngnathidae; genus Nerophis; species Nerophis lumbriciformis. Next base: position 18,501,156 of record NC_084551.2, read on the forward strand.
GTGAAGCCAATTCACTTTGGGTTTAAATTTGCAGAAATGAGTACATAGAAAAGGTGACATTGAGCGGTTTATTTTGCTGTTCCATTAGATTCCAATAATACTTTCACAGGTAAGAAAACCAATTAGTAGTATTTGGTTGCCGCATGTCAAGAAAAGGGCACGTCTTGCAATGCACAGCACACAAAAAGTCACACCCACAATGTTAATTTAATAATAAGAAATACAAAACCAGGCCAAAGACCAAACTTAGTCACAGAAATAGATCAGAGCCCATGTGTTCAGTCAGAAACTGAATGTTGGACTGTGCAGCAGCTTTTAAGTAGAAACAATATTTCAGATGTCAAGGGTGAAATGTCAGACATAAATACTATGTACTATGCATTCCAGGTGCAGGTGTTATTTGCAGCCTGACAAGAAATGTGCATAGCAGCAATGTATCAGTTAAAAGCAATACCAGCTCCCTATACTATAAAATAAGTATGCTTGGTGACTGTCTTTATTTTGCAAAGCATAGCTATAATTTGTAGTATTACAAAACAATGTTCAACAACTGTAAAATTAGAAAGAAAAAAAAAGTGCATACTGTATGCATTGTTTATTGTTGCCTGTCAGCGATCTCAGATTATCTGAATCAGTCGCCACCAGGGAGCAGTGATGGAGATTGAGGGTGTAACACAGAAAACTGATTTCAAAGAAACACATATTACTTTGCTCAAGAACGGGAATGAATGAGCAACGTGTGTGATGTCCAAACCCTTTGGGAAATTATCAGTTTATATAAGGCTTGGAAACAGCATTTAGAGCTTTATGGGATCCTAAAGCTCCCCACTGAAAATCATGAAAGCATTCATTGCAGGTTTTACTGACTGTTGAAAGAAATACTCTCCGCCACGTTGGAGTTATTTCAGTAGCCATGCACATATAATTAATGATATAATATCACAAACTTTGTAGACACAGAAACACCTTTGGGCTAGCAGAGGTTACAGCGTTTCTGTCATAAGTCTACGGATTCATTCTATGTAATGTCTGCAGCTGCATTATCTGATATTCTCAGGTCATCAGTGTACGACTAAATATATTGGCTCTGTTTTTTAAACACCATTTAAACATTCCTATAATTTCAGGTTGTATATGGTCTCTTTACATTCATTTATTAACTATGGTTAGTTTTAACAGGTAAAATGGTCAACAATAAGACATACATGCATTCAATTTGTATTTGCAGAGAGTGGCATGCTAGATGAGCAGCAGATTATATAACTACAATTTTTACATGAAGCTATACTACTTTACAAAAATAGGAGATTTAAAAAATTGGTTGATTTTGGCTTATTTGCAAATA